>NC_068990.1:3219120-3223758 GCF_001194135.2 Octopus bimaculoides
GAGAGAGAGAGAGAGAGAGAGAGAGAGAGAGATGGATAGAGAGATAGATAGATAGATAGATAGATAGATAGATAGATAGATAGATAGATACATGCATACATACATAGAAGCATACATACGGATATGTTTCAAAAAATTATCAACGTTTTACAAAGAAAAGGAGACAGGGGAAAGGACAACAAACAGGTCGTATTAGTTTGACTCTCATGGTGGATGTTCTGACGTTTCGAGCCAACGCTCCTCTCCAGAAGGGAATGAGGAGAAAAACATGGAGAGAAAGAAAAAAGCCACCACTGAATTAACGGTACTACACACACACACACATATATATATATATATATATATACATACATAGAGAAATGTGTGTATAGGGGCAATGTAATGTGATTAATATTAACGATCGAATCATGCATTTGTATTTCGTACTAAGAAAGCTTCCTTGATGCATCATTTTACCAGCTATATTGTCGACAAAGAACCACAACCACAACCACAACAAGGCGAAGAAACACCAGTGACAAGAAATTCAACTGCAGCTACGACTCTAAACATTAGAAATACAACAATACAACAAAATAACTGTACCCACAGCTAAATGACAATACCCACAGCAACAAACACCGCATCCATAGTGACCGTCAGAGCCAACGCTAGAGACAAAAGTGTTACAACAAACAAAAATAACAAGGAATGAACACAGCAACAAAAGTCTAAATAGAAACAAAGAAAGACATCAGACGCAACAACAACAACAGTAAGTAAGAGGACAACGACGACCATCAACAGTCATAACAACAACAGCGAAAGCTACAGAAATCAAAATGTCAACGTACGTCAACGACCACGGGACATATATCTATTAGCTCTTGCTAGCAACTTACTACTACTACTACTACTACTACTACTACTAATAATAATAATAATAATAATAATAATAATAATAATAATAATAATAATAATAATAAAAATAATAATAACTGCTGCTTCTGCTACTACTACTACTATTACTACTACTACTACCACTACTTCTACTACTGCTGCCTTTGATGTAGTAGTAGTAGTAGTAGTAGTAGTAGTAGTAGCAGCAGTAGCAGCAGTAGCAGCAGTAGTAGTAGTTGTAGCAGCAGCAGCACCAGTAGTAGTGGTAGTAGTAGTAGTAGTAATAGTAGTAGTAGTAGTAGTAGTAGTCGTAGTATTAGCTCACGTAATTTTGCATCTGTTACAAAAATCTGCTATTAGTAGTTGCCAGTAGCACCAAATGTATGGTTGCTGACAACAATAACACAACTACAGGGTGACGACGATGTCCAACAACAGCACCACACCCACCACCACCACCACCACACCCACCACCACCACCACTAGCATCATTCCACTCGCTGTCCCGGCAACATTGTCAATGCAGGAAGTGGATATCACACAGCAGCAGTAACTAAGTCATCGTAATGATCACCGTCGTCGTCATTATCATAATCTCTATCATCTTCATCATCATCATCATCGTTGTCATCGTCATCGTTGTCACCATCGTCGTCATCATCATCATCATCGTTGTCATTATAGTGATCAGCGTCGCCGTTGTAACTGTGATCATCCTCATCGCTCCCATCACTATCATCATCGTCGACATTCTGGACGTCGTCGTCTCCATCAATATCGCCGTCATAAACCGTAGACAAATCTCGACAACCGCATCAACCCGAAGCACAATAACATTAACGTTGACAGTTACCGCTATATCAATAATGTCGGGAAGAGTTGCAGTTAACATAGTTGAGTCAGTGAACTTATATCAACTCACCGGGTTGTGTAGTTCAACGAGCAGACAATATCATGAACTACGAGAATATTTAAAATTAGAACACTTTGGGCATGGTCAATGGAATGAGAACAATTTATTTTTCGGTTGAACAAACGACTGAATTTGAAATTTCTAGATTGACGCTGAAGAAACTCGGAAAATGCAATGCAACGGTTATAGTCTGATTTATTCAGATTGCTGAGGGTCTTTTGACGGCCTTAATACAGTAAAATCGGTGAAGCATGCAGAGAAGACAAGTCATAATCATGACTACAATGAACGAATTAAATCACGCCGAACAATAAAATTAGATAAAATTAAGCAGAACTAAAGGTAAATCTGTAAATTTATAAGGAGAACCTATAAAATGATTACTATTGGATTGGTGCATAATTATTGCGGGGTTTTTTTCAACAAATTTTATTCAACAAAGACAATAACAATATTTAACAAAAACATCTTTAAATGACGGTCTGGCCGTCTGCCAAGCAAATGGGAAGCAGTAATTGAAGTAGATGGTGAATATGCTCCGGAATAATCATTTAAAGATGTTTTTGTTATATAAATAGCCGCAATAATTATGCACCAACCCAATATATAATTATAGATAGATTTCCTAATATTTTAAGGTATCACATGAATACGAGAATGTCATAATATTAATTAAGCCCAGTAAATATATGTAGAACAAAAGACAAACGCATTCCAAAACCGAGTTGCCGAATTTGATGTATGGGGTATCAAAAGATTCAGTAGGTTTTTGGCTACCAGCTAAACTATATTTTCATTCACATATTTGCATTAAAAAAATTTAACATTATCATTTTTCTTTTAGTCAGCTGTCGTAAATGACTTTTTATATCACCATCTCAACCACGATGACGTCACATTTTCTATATGAGTGTGTTCGCGCGTTCGTTACCTACGTTAGACCGATGACTGGCAAGTATAGGTGTGTGAAGGTGTGTCTGTTAGTATGCATAAATGTTTGGGACGACTGACACTCACAGAGACAGAGATAGGTTTCAGGTGTGCGCTAATGCATGTGTGGGTGTGTCTTAATTTATGTATGTAACTTTCTCTCGCCTGACAGTGAAACGCACTGATATTGAAGTTTAGTTGCGACCTGGACTTTAAACGAAAACAACGTTCACTTTGAAGTACTACCAACATGAAGATTTGACTGATTTAATACTACTCACAATATTCGCAAATATATCTGAAAAAGAATGATATTCTGGCTATTATAACAAATTCGGAAACTTGGCGAAGTAGAAAGCCTCAGCGTCTCTTTCAGTATAATTACAGACATGTTATTCTACTCCTTCTGACCAGTTTCAAGATAATGTTATTGTTAACACTCTTTGCATTCCTCCTATGCTTCTTCATCACTGTGAGTATCAACGTCACACAGCTTGTTTTACTGTGGTAGTCAGTATTTATTCTACAGCCGATAACGTCACACAGTTAAAACATATGTAGTGATGTCAGATTAATTTATGGTTCAATGTTTGTTTCAAAATTGGAAAATAAATTATTTTTGTATGAAAAATTGAATTATGCCTTCTGAATTTTCTTGGACTTTCACTTTCTTCACCGTGATATTCAATCGTGAATTTTATAACATTTCCACATGCTCCAAATAAATGTTGACTTTCTGTACTTTGTTACATTGGTGACGCATATTAACATTTGCTAATTTGGTGACTTTCCATTTTTTTATAGCATAACTATGCTATAAACAGTAAGTTTTGCACCTATATTGACGACATTTAGTATCTTTTGTTAAATTGATGACTTTCCATTGTTTTATAACATAACTATGCAACAGAAAATATGTTTCGCACCTATATCGACATTTCCTTTCGCTTGAACTACGTATGAGTACATTTTCCTTTCTTCAATATTATCAATGCTATGAGTGTGTGTGTGTGTGTGTGTATGTATGTGCGTGTGTATTTCTGCGTTCCTTACGTCTATCGTAAACTATAGTAAAGAACATTTTGCGCTGTTTTAATGAGTCCACATCTAATGAAGTAGCCATCTTTATGGTTGGTGGTCCCCATGAAAGTCATGATATTCTCATTCATGTTCGAGATAAAGTCTCTCACGGATTCATCTCTCTTATCATGCTCTCCAGTATACTGTTAATCTGTGGAATAGATAAGATGGATATCATTTCAATTCTCCACGGATTGAACCTGCAACAGGGTAGCCAATTACAAACAAAAAGGTGTCGTCAAATGATTTCTATGTTTAACAACTTATGTTAAGACCAGAACAATCAAATCAATTACACATATCAAATAAACTTTATTCTCATTTACATATTTTCGATGTTATCTCAACAACCAACTATAAGTTATTTCAAATACTCTTCTCTAGAACGACCAGGTTTTATTAGAAAATAGTGTAACACTTTCAATTTGAACCAAAATTACAAAGTGTTGCATTACGAGAGTGACGATGTGTGAAGAATGAAAATGATGTTTTTTCCGAATTAGTCACGTTTGTATTATAATAAAGAAAGCTGCTTATTATCTATCTACCAAATAAACTATGTTTTTGACTCAACAACTCTTTTTTACAACTAAAATAACCTCGGCAACTAGGTTGGGTCACACAATTTTCAGGTCATATTCAGACAATATTTCGATTTCCTTCTAATGTTTCACTTTCGACCGATTTTTCACGCATGCGTAGAAGTCTACTCAAACATTTATGAAAATTAATACGTAAATATTGTATTAAAATAAACCACAACCAAAACAATTCCATTAAAAGACATCCATTTTGCTATATGTTATGAGGAAATACAGTCACACACACACACACTG
>NC_068990.1:3223768-3230053 GCF_001194135.2 Octopus bimaculoides
TCTCTCTCTCTCTCTCTCTCTCTCTCTCTCTCTCTCTCTCTCTCTCTCTTTCGCGCACAGAAAAGATGTATGCATGTGTATTTATGGGCGAATGTAAAGAATACGCACTCCGGGTGTTTAGAGTGAGGGTTACGGCGAAAACGGGTGGTGTGCGTATTCTTTACCTTCACTATGTACGTGTGTATGAAAGATAATGTATGTGTGTGCGAGAGAGAAAGAGAGAGAGAGACTGAGTGCCATTTACACATGCATGCAAAATATTCATACATCGCAACACACATCTTCACTCACTCACTCTCTCCTCTCTCTCTCTGTCTCTCTCTCTCTATCTATCTATCTCTCTTTCTTTCTCTGTAACACACACGTCCATTTCATATACACGTATATCTTGAACTTTCTCTTCTCTTTTACTTTCTCCTCTTACTTCAAAGCTAATGTCGCCTTTTCCCTTTATCCTCTCTTTCGGTTTCTGCTCTTATCAAAGCATACAGAAATTAAAGCAATTTTACGAAAATTAACGAAAAATCATATGATCTCATATATGTCGAGTTAACATCTTTGCTACTTCAAACAAAAGAATGCCATATAATAACTTCCATTGATATACATACACGCACTCTTAGTAAAACGTCTGTGCGAATTATGTTATTTCTTGCAAAATTATGTTATTTCTTGCACACGTAAATTTACAACTCAAATCCAATTGAAATGATCTTTTTCTATAGTGTAATTTGTGTTTATGATGAGCGTATTTAAAAACTTGATCTTCGATATAAACTTAAAAGGAAGTTTTCCCAGAAATCCCGTCCTTTATCTCTTCTTTCTAGTATGTCCGAGATGATATTTCCGCCCCCACCTGTTTTTCATAAATTTTTCCCGATTCTTATGTTTGCGATACAGGAGATTAGTATTTCACAACAAAATATGTTCTCAAGATATTTTCTCCCTCTCCACACCAAATTCATTTTTTTACTTTTTTCAATTTTTTATTCTTCGTAAAACATGGTAAAAAACAGAGAGTTTTACCCATCACCTCACCACTTTCAAAAAGCTACTTACTCCCAATTTTTCACTTTTCGCTTTTTTAGAAAACGGGTAAGTTTCTTCAGAAATAATGTCGTTTACCTGTTTTTTCTAGCATGTTGGGGTTTCTGGTGGTTAGTGGTGGTCCGGAATTTTTTTTAAATTCTTAACATGCGGGGAAACATCAGCCAGAAGTGAAAGATTGAGAAATTTTAGCTCTTTGAAACGTTTTATTTGTGTATTTGTTTCAGGTCGACTTTTCTTTTCCTCCTTCGGGGTCGATTAAATAACTACCAGTTGAACACTGCAGTCGATGTAATCGTCTTAATTCCTCCCACCGAAATTACTGGCCATGTGCTACAATTTGAAACCGTTATTATTAATATTTGTATTAGTAGTAGCAGCAGCAGCAGTAGTAGCAGCATCAGCAATAGCAACAACTGCAGCAGCAGCAGCAGTAGTAGTAGCAGCAGCAGCAGCAGCAGCAGTAGTAGTAGCAGTAGTAGTAGTAGTAGTAGTAGTAGTAGTAGTAGTAGTAGTAGTGTGTTGACCATAGCAATAGAATATTTCTCTAAGTATATCCATTGATTCAAGGCTAAGAATTTCATTTCCAATATTACATCTTATAATATTAGAATTGGTTAACCTTGCTAAGGCAGCCGCACTGTATGCAATCTATGCAGCAGAAAACCTCTTAAAATATTACGTGAGAAATGATCTTCTTAACAAACAGCGAGACACAATCACATTCCGGGAGCATCGATTTCTTAGAACGTTTATTTTTTAGCACAGATCCATATGCTTCAATCATCTTAGATAACTGTTTACTCTTTACTCTTTTACACTTTTATCTGTTTCAGTCATTTGACTGCGGCCATGCAGGAGCACTGTCTTTAGTCGCACAGATCGACCCCAGAACTTATTTTTTGTAAGTCTAGTACTTATTCTATCAGTATCTTTTGCCGAAGCGCTAGGTTACGGAGACATAGACACACTAACATCGGTTGTCAAGTGATGGTGGGGGGGACAAACATAAACATACACACACACACACACACACACACACACACACACACACACACACACACACATATATGACGGGCTTCTTTCAGTTTCCGTCTACCACATCCACTCACAAGGCTTTGATCAGCACAAGGCTGTAGCAGAAGACACTTGCCCAAAATGCCACGCAGTGAGACTGACCCAGGACCATGTGGTTGTTAAGAAAGCTACTTACCACACGACCACTCCTTTTAGCTGTATTTCGACAGAACATCCTTGTCTTAATTTTTATATTTCCTTCTTCATTTACTGACTTGTATAAACTGGGTCTACTTAAAATTATTAAAGTCTTTTAAGTTTATAATACCTTAAAATATTTCAAATTCTGTTCATAGTTATGAAATAATTTTAGTTGTCCCTCCTTATAAAATTTCTAATTCTGCTTCATTTTCTTGTTCCACATTATCAATTCTTTACATTTTCGCTGCGGCTTCTATCATATCTTCTTTGTACACTTGAACGTTCTTGAACGCCAAAATATCCTTTGGCACTTGCTTAGCGAGAATACTTAACTGCTTTCCTCATTTTTTTAAAACTCTTTGTTTGCATTTCTTTCTTTTAATGCATTCTCTTTCCTCTTTTCCTCCTCATAATTAGATTTATGATTCGCCCTGACAAGTTTGGTTCTAAGCCCATTCGTGTATTCTTTCTATTTTCCTTTTTCTTTTTTTTTTTACAATAGCTTCATCCCTACACCATTTCCTCACTTATATTACATGTAACTGTCAATCCCTTAAACTTTCTTTCTATTACTATTTTCCCCTCTCCAACGCTACCCCACCTACCCTACAATTTCCCTTTGTATGTTTATTGATGTTTCTATGCCCTTAAATATCCGTTTCTACTCTACGGACAATGCCCGAAGTTTTGGGGGAGGAGGCCAGTCGATTAGATCGACATCACTATGCAGTTGGTACTTAATTTACCGACCCCGAAAGGATGAAAGTCGACATCGTCGGAATTTGAACTCAGAACAGACGAAATACCGCTAAGCATTTTGCCTGGCGTGTCAACGTTTCTTATTTCTTTATTGCCCACAAGGGGCTAAACATAGAGGGAACAAACAAGGTTAGACACAGGGATTAAGTCGATTACATCGACCCCAGTGCGTAACTGGTAATTAATTAATCGATCCCGAAAGGATGAAAGGCAAAGTCGACTTCGGCGGAATTTGAACTCATAACACACCGGCAGACGAAATACATGTACTTACATATATTGATAGATGTATGTGTATTTATACATATGTACATACATACACGCATACACAAGCACACACGATTGGATAGGTAGACAATCTGACAGACAGACAGAGGGACGATAACGTGGTTTATTGAAAACGTCAACAGTATATTTGAGGGAAAAATCAGAAATTAAAAGCGAGCATCTAAATAAAACATACTGACATGAAATAGTTTCACATTCGTATTGTAAAGAGCTGTAAAATTTCGATCTGCTGAGATTATTCAAGCAATTTGTATACAAAACCACCTTCTGCAAGCTGTTGAAAGTCGAAAGAAAACGACAGTATAAAACCAAAGGAGATGAGTTAGACGATAAAATTGAACAATATAAATTTACAGACTATAATGAATCAAGTGTTAAAAATCAATTGGCGAATGCAATAGGCATGTTTTTGTGTCATAAAACCTCTACAGGGATATTTATGCCATTTACTTGGCAAGAATAAGTGCAGTCGATTTATAAAAGAATGCAGGGAATGTTTTAAAGCTGATAATAATAACAATGCGGGAGCTCGAGTGATGTTAATAAAGAGGAATTAAAACTAAAAACTAAAAAAAAAGAAAGCGCATAGTATCATCTGTTAAGCATGTTAGAGCACTGAACGTGTTCTGGTGTTCTGCTTGTAAGGAGTGGCTATGTACTGCTATGTAGAATCTTTATTAATGCCTTCCTAGTGAATGCCTATGGGTTTGCGTACGCGGTTATATATATATATATATATATATTCATTTATATATACACATATACGAGAGAGTACCTAAATGTAACAGAAAACGTTCTTTCTTGTAGCTCAGACTTTCGCTGCTAAAAGCCACTTGATGCAAACCTCAGGTATCAACCTGCAGACCGGCGTCGTCGGCTGATGTCGTACTGCACGTGTTGCATATTTGTTTGGCAGTGCTTGTCTCTTGTTCGTCGATTTTTGCGATGGTTGAAACGTGAAATTCTGTTTGCTGCTGGGAAAAACAGTGGCCGGAGCAGTTGCCATAATTCAAACAGCTTACAAAGACGCTGCCATGAGCAAAACACAAGGTTACGAGTGGTTTCCACGATTTAGGAATGGTCACTTGAAGAACAACCTCATTGAGGACGATCGTTGACCTCTCGAACGAATGAAAACATCTCGAAAATTTATAAACTGATCTTGGAGGATTTTCACCGAACAATTGAGGAACTTGTGGATATCACTGATGTCCTGGAGCTCCTCTCGAGGAAATTTTAGCGTGGAATTGCGAATGAAAAGAGTTGCAGTAAAATGTATGACCCGCTTGCTCACGGAAGATGAAAAGCAGTCACGATTGAATGCGTGTCGTGAACTGAAAGAACAGTTAGAAGTTGATCCGGACCTTTTTTCGAAGGTCATCAGTGGTGACGAAAGTTGGGGCTACGGAGTATGGAGATGTGAAAGAGGTGAAGGAAAAATACAGAGGACGCGTTAAAAGGCATCACTTCGCAAGAGTTCCAGCACTGCTTCGAATAATGGAAAACACGCCTTGACCGATAAATTGCTTTAAATGGAGAATACTTTGAAGGCGATAAAAGAGTAAAAATTTAAAACTAAATGAATAAAGCAATATTGCAAAATTCCGGTTTCGTTTGGGTACCGTCGTATATATACATGTGAAAACCTAGCCATATTCGGGTATACATACGTATATACATTAATCGAAGTCTTCACTATTATATACCCATTACCTACCAATTGGTGTTGCGCTAGGGTTTCAACGGGATTCTAGGGAACGGTCCGATAATGTAACTCTGCACTCATCATATAATTTCGTCTCCCCTATATCACATGTATGTGGTTGTGCATGTGTGTGCGTAACTGTGTGAGCATGTATATATATATACATATGTATATATGCACGCAATATGTATAAATATATATATATATATATATATATATATATATATATATATATATATATATATATATATATATATATATATATATATATATATATATATATATGAATATATACATATATTCATATATACAAATACATACGCACATACGCATTATACACACACAAATACACGCACTCATTTATATGTATATTGAGAAGGTGATTTCCTTTTATACATGCCTCGTTGAATACAAGACTGTATTCAAGTTTTATCGTTTCTTTGGCTTTTTTTACATATTCTATATTCTGTTATGAGCGTTTTACAGTTGGCTTGAAACAGTAGATTTCCTAAATCCATATCTGAGTTTTCTAGACCTTCACATTCTTATTATCGAGAATTGAACAACATGTATCTGACGGCTGTTTTACCTCTTATCGGAATTCTGTTGTATATTTCAGGTTTTTAGCTGTTATATCGTGTATATTTATGTTCCTCTCTATGCACACCAGTTTTACTTTTATATATGTTTCATTAAATAGACGTCCAACATTTATCTATTTTATTTTATATTTTTCACATTTACTTGTTTGCTTTTTACAAGTGGTTTGGAACAGAAGAATGCCTAAATCCATATGCGGCGATTCAATGCCTTCACAGTCTCATAAAATTATGTGATATAACTCATAAAAGCGAAAAATGTTCGACAGAATTCCGATAAGAAACAAAACAAACGCTCAATATATTCAATTCTTGATAATGAGAAAGTACAGGTGTGTAAAAGTCGGATATGGATTTAAGAACTATACGGTTTCAAACCAAATGGAAGAAGTTAATGAGAAAATATAAAGAATATAAAGAATAAAAGATAAAAGTTGAACATATTCGTGTATTTAATGACAACCACTCACACACACGCATCTACACACACACACACACACATACACACACACACACACACACACACACGCACACATATATATATATATATATATATATATATTCACATATTTGTGTATGTATCCTATATATCTTTATATTTATATCTATATCTATATACATATTTATATTTTTATATATGTATATATACATATATCTCTCTTCTCGTCT
>NC_068990.1:3230664-3233027 GCF_001194135.2 Octopus bimaculoides
ATATAGTGGAGTACGTACACCCTTGTGCTTATCTTGTAGTAGGTATGTAGCTAAATTTTGTACGACTCCTCTTTTATTCCCCCTCTCATTTTTCTTCCTTTTTCTCGCTCCCCCTCTCTCATATATCTTAGCCCTCTCTTTCTTTAACTCCCAGTATTTTCCACTCGTTTCTCTCCCCTGTACCCTTCCCTTTGTCGCTCATTTTTTTCTAATCCTTCAATTCCGCTGCCCCCTACCCATCTCTCCTCCTCCCTCGCGACCGGTGTCCGGCCAACCATGATCTTTCTTTCTTGGCCTGACTGCCGACAGCCAACACTTCTTATGTCCGTCCATGTACCTGCCTTTAGGCTTTCACTTCATACACACCAGTTCAATTTCATCCGTTCTCAGTCGAAAGACACCTGTTGTTATTTCTTGTTTGTATTCGTAATTGTGTTCCATGTTCTCCGTTTATTGTTTTTTTTTGTTTGTTTGTTTTTTAGCTTAAACCTTTTGGGGGGGCAACCAGATCGAACCATCTCAAGTGTAACTGCCCGAAATTGCCGTGACTTCGGGAACTTGACTGAGGAAAGAACTCCACGAATGACCCGTCTTTTTGCCTGTCCTTCTAATTGTTGTTTCTCTTGTCTGCCTTTGTATCGTCTATCTGTCCTAATATATTAATGTCCTCTATTGCGTTTTTGTTCCATTCATATATGTATATATATCAATGTTGTTATTGTTATTATTATTATTATTATTATTATTGTTATTATTATTATTATTATTATAAATATACACACATACCCATTATATACGCTCGCACACACATACACATACATATATATATATATATATATATATATATATGTGCATCCACACATATACATGTATACATGCATATATATATATATATATATATACATATATACATAAACGCACTCATATTCCTCCAGTGCGCGATCAACAGCGAGGATCAAAGCGAGATGGATTAGATGTATTGATACATACTTAGCAATTTCCAGCAGATTTGAACATTTATATGCTAATCGCTGTTATGCCATATCATTGGAGTGAAACTCTCCTCTCTGGCAGTTATGTGTTCATAACATGCTCGATCTATTTGTATAAGAGGGATGCGATGTAGCTCGTATTTCAATATCGCAGTGTCCAGTCAGCCAAAGGCATCCTGGACTAGTGATTGGACTAGTGATTGGACTAGTGATTGGAACACCCTCTTTCACACGAGGGTGTTTCGTAACGTATTCAATTCGTCGAGGTACAAGAATGTCGAAACACTTGATATCTCAGTGTCCCTTTATGATATTGAAGCGAGTGTGCTATGAGTAAACATTCGTCCACGGTTCGATTGGTAACAAATCGTTAAACTAATTTTGAAAGTACCTTTTAGCTAGTTCTAAGGTTTCCAGTTCGTCACATGATCGTTTATTAACATTAACAAATTCAGTGATCAATATTGTTATTTTATTCAAAGCAGTTAAATACAAAGAAATAAGAAAAAAAAGGGTAATAAGAAGGAAAAGAAAGAAAATAAAAAACTGAGGGAGGGGGTAACGGCAGAAAATGGAGGGAAAGGGGACGATGGGTCACATACCACAGAATGACCACAATGGTGTTACCGCGGAGAATGGCCAGCGAGACTCGATTGCAGTAGCCACTCCATTTCACCGATTGGCCGACGTTATACATATTTTGCGAAGGAAATCGGTAGTACGGGGTTCCAGAACACACTGATTGCGGTCGGTGAGGCCCCTATGTTTACTGAGAAGCGGGCGGCAACACCGGGTTTATAGCCGATGCTGAGAAGGTTGTTGCCAGAAAACGTGTCGGTGCACTTCGTGTCCCAAATTCAACAGTTATTATTGCGATAAATGTGAATTTGTCGTCGGAGTAAACGCAGAAGAGCTGCAGCTTTAGAAGCAGTTGTCCATAAATATATCCCTTCTGGCTGATTTTTGAGCGGTTTTCAAATTTACAAGGCAGTTGACCATGAAAACTATGCAATATTTTCTTTTCTCTCTGAAATAACTAGATCGGATTTATTATGTTTAAACTCAGCATATATTTTGACCGGAATTGTCTACCAATATCCCTTACGTTGACGTGCATGTATTTGCTCAGCTACAAAAGTCTTTCCTATAGATGGTATTTTGTCCCGAAAATAACATTATATCACAATGGATATATATTTGGTCATGTGTAATGTCGTCTACATTTGTGTACGTGAGCATGTTTATATGTATGTACATATACTATAATTTTTTATTTGTTTCAGTCATTTGACTACGGCCATGCTGGAGTACTGCCTTGAAAATATAAGTGCGTGTATATATATATATATATATATATATATATATATATAT
>NC_068990.1:3233037-3237703 GCF_001194135.2 Octopus bimaculoides
TATATATATATATATATATATATACATACATACATGCATACATATAAATAGTACATATACGCAGAGATAGAAAGCATTACACAAGACCAAAAGTATGATGGTTTTACCTTCAGTTGTGATACAATATTATTTTCAAGACAAAATAGTCTACCATCTATAGGAAAGATTCGGCTGTTGCTGAACAAATACATGCTTGTCAACACAAGGGATATCGGTGGAACATTCTTACCAAAATTACTAGCAAGTGTAAATATAATAAACCCGGTACAGTTATTGCAGTCATAAAGAAAATTCTGTACATTTAGAGAGTTGACATGTCGCGTAGATGTGAAAACCTCATACACAATCATGCACGCACACACATATATGCAGACACGCATGCGTGTACACACACAGACACACACAGACACACACACATGCACACGCGCAAACACACACACACACATATAAGGAGTGACTGTATGGTAAGAAGCTTGCTTCCCAACCACATAGTTCCGGGTTCAGCCCCACTGCTTGGCATTTTGGGTAAGTGTCTTCTACTATAGCCTCGGGCCGACCACAACCTTGTGAATAGATTTGTTAAACAGACATTGAAAGAAGCCCGTCGTATATATATATATATATATATATACGTAGGTTCGGCAAAACTCGATCACCTTCAAGCGTTCCACTGCAAAATGGTATGATTCAAATATATTAAACCCTCTTTCCTCATCTTGAGGCCCTGTTCTTTTCTCTTCTCTTCTTTTAATTTATATATTTGCCTTCACTCCATGTAGCAGATCAGATGTGCTATAGAATATGACGAATATTTTTCTCAGAATTTTCTGTGGCAGCGCTGAGGGACATTGGAATCAGAAACAGCTGTTAGAAATGTTAAAGTTTTGTATAAAAAAAAAAATAATAATCGTTGGTAGTCAATAATTTGTTTGCTGATCAAGGATTTTCTCCATTTCCTGCTTAATTTATATATGTATGCGGTTCGACAAAAGAGACCGATAGAATAAGTACTAGGCTTACAAAGAATAGGTCCTGGGTCGACTTGTTCGACTAACGGTGGTGCTCCAGCATGCCGCAATCAAATGACTGAAACAAATAAAAGAATAAAAAAGAATACACACACACACATATATATATATATATATATCATTACACAAGGACTAAAATTAGGCATAAGGACGACATTGGGCTCAAGGACTAAAATTTTGAGGGCTGGTCTATGTCTGTTATATCGACCCCAGTGTTTCACTGTTATTTAAGTTATCAACCATGAACGGCAATGTCAACCTCAGCGGAATTTGTACTCGGAACGTCTTTAAAACAGTGGAACTGCTGCAAAGCATTTTTCCCGGTGTGCTAACGGTTCTGCCAGCTCGCCGCCTTAACAATAATAATAATAATAATTATTATTATTATTATCATTATAAGGTTTTAAGGTGGTGAGCTGGCGGAATAATTAGCACGCCGAGAAAAATGCTTAGCGGCATTTTGTAGTCTTTACGATCTGTTTTCAAATTCCGCCGAGGTCGACTTTGCCTTTCATCCTTTTCGGGGTCGATGAATTAAGTACCAGTAAACTGTTGGGGTCGATGTAATCGACTAGTCCCTTCTCCCAAAATGTCAGGCCTTCTGTCTATAGTAGAAATGATTATTATTATAAGGTTTCAAATTTTGGCATAAGGTCAGCAATGCTAAGGGATTCGACCATAGAAAATCGACCTTATTATATGAATGGTAGTTTATTTTATAGATACCGAAAGAGAAAGTTGACCTCGGTGAGATCTGAACTCAGAACAAATAGAGCTACAACAAATAATATAAGGCATTTTGCTGACGCTCAAGCTATTCCGCTAGCTCACCGCGTTTAATGACTTCTAATTTAGGGATAACGCTAGTGATTTTGAAGGGTAGGAGCTAGTTGATAATATCCATCCATTATGTGACACGACTCAACCCAGGAGATATGAAAAGGAATATTGACCTCGACGGGTTTTAAACTCAGCATATACAGATCCATAAGAAATTCAGCAAAATAAATTTTCCAATACGCTGGTGTTTTTGCCAGTTCACCTTCCTTAAAATAGTTATCTCTAACTACGGCATATGACCAGTACTTTGCGTTAAGTGTATGATCGATAATGACGGCTCCAGTACAAGTCAAACACTTGTACTTTATTTTATTGACCCGAAAATATTGATTTGAAATTTGGTACTTATTTTATCAACCCCGAAAGGATGAAAGCAAGGTGGACCTCGGCGAAATTTGAACTCAGGACGTGAAGACGGACGAAATGCCGCTAAGCAATTTTATCCGGTCTGCAAACGATTCTGCCAGTTCGCTGTCTTGCTTTGATCCGAAAATATTAATAGCAGAATTTACACCAGCGAGATTTGAAACTAGAACCTAGACCTTAATATCATTTAACCGACGTTCTAACGATTCTAACCATCCTCTCCCCACACAAATAATAATTGTTTCCACCATAAGCACAAGTCTTGAAATCAGGCGGACAGAGTCAGTCAATTAAATTGCCTACGGTACATGTTGGCGCTATAATTTGTAGACACCTGAAAGATGATAGGAAAAGTCACATTCGCCGTCTCTTCACCGCGTAATCACGGAGACGCTAAACATTAAAAAGATAATAACGATAGGAAAAGTAACAGCATAGAGACAAAAAGTTACGATGAGCAGCATTGCAGCAACGTGTTGAGTTTTACAGTGATAGTGATAATGATTTCTTGCCACAAGGTCTAAACTGGAACTACGTTAGAATACAAAGCGACAATGCAATTGGCGCAATGTATACGAATTGAATAGAGAAGAAAATGTATAATTGCAGCAGGGAAATAAACGTTTATTAGAGGAAAAAAAATCAATGAAAAATATACCAGTGGGCACAGTACATATACACACAAACGTACATATAGGCACACACACATACACACAGTACGTACACACACACGTACATATAGAGACACAGACATTACGTACACACACACACAACATACATACATGCACATACACGCACAAGAAATATATGTGTGCACAAATAGAGAAAAAAGAATGGATCAGATGACGACGGTGACATCGACGACAATGAAGTTGAGATTGGTTTTCCTGCTGCTGCTGCGAATGATGATGATATTGATGATTGTGTTTACTACGATGACAACAATAACAGGGTGATGATACACGCACACACACGCACGCACGCGCACACACACACACACACACACATGTACAAATATCAATCTACATATAAGCCTTGTGAGACACGCATATACACACGCATATGTATGTATGTCTGTATATATACATTTATATATGTGTGTGTTCATATGTATGTGTAGACAGACATACAGGTAGATAGATAGATATCAAACGTATGCATATATCTCATAAAAAGTGGGGGTGTTAAACAACGACAATTTAAAAAGAAGATAATATAATGCTTCAGCAACAAATAATATAATGCCGGTACTTAATTTACCGAAATGCGCGTATGTTTTATTAAGCAAAATATATGGTATATGGTTTCTATATTTTATAAATATTATTACAGCTAGAGTAGAAGACACTTGTCCATGGTGCCATGCTGTGGGACTGAACCCGGAACTAGGCGACTGACTTTATGTTATAAAACTGTTAAAGCACTCAGAGCATTTGTCCTTGCCTTCAGTACAATGAATTACAATCCCGTCAAAGTCAACAGTGCATTTCGTATGGCACACTATCACAGTTGAACCTGGTTGCCCCGCAGCATATATGTCGTTTTTTTTCTTTTGTAAGTTCAAATCCCCTTTGGTCAATAAAGTTGGTAGACTTCACACCACTACCGTGCAACTTGGGTGTCCTTAGCTGAATGGTCACTGTTGCAATCATTTAGATAAGGTTTCCTGTTTGAAAATTCTTCAGAGAGAGAGAGAGAGAGAGAGAGAGAGAGAGAGAGAGAGAGAGAGAGAGAGAGAGAGAGAGAGAGAGAGAGAAAGAGAGAGAGAGAGAGAGAGAGAGAGAGAGAGAGAGAGAGATTAGGGGCAGGAAGTTGCCAAAATATTTTTGGGTTATTTATTCACCGTTACACGTTATTTTATTCTTTGTCAGAAGAATATCTAATAGGAAATATCTTTCATGTTTATCTAGCATGTACAATTTTACAATTCCTATCAGCAAATGAAACATGTGTAATGGTGATTAAACAATACAAAATTATTTTTCCAGCTTCCTAGTTTGATATAAAATAACTGTGCTGCGTATTTCTAGAATTTTCAACCCTAATAAAGTACCTCACAGAAATATAACCACTACGCACTGGATTATAATGCTGGAATAAGCAGATAAGCTTCATGAGGTCGCAGCTTCTATTTTAACCCTACCAACATTGAATATACATTGTATTTATATATATACACACACATACAATGTTGGTAGGGTTAAAATACAGCTGTGGCCTCTTAAGGTTTATTTGTTTAGTCCAGTATTATAATCCAGTACGTAGTGGTGATATTTCTCTGAGTGTGTCAACATTATCATCATCATCATCATCATCATCATCGTCGTCGTCGTCGTCAAACTCTTCATCTTCTGTTGCCAGGGTTCCGGAAAATGGTGTGTTGTAAATTGACTACAAGAAACAGTAAGCGATTATATATTTTTAACATATAT
>NC_068990.1:3239465-3241965 GCF_001194135.2 Octopus bimaculoides
AGATGCATACATACATATATACATACATACATGCATACGGTAACATCGATAGACACATATATAGTTAGATAGAATTTAACAGAGAAAGCGACATTGATATATATCTATATACATAAATATGTGTGTATGTAACATGAATGTATATAGATGCTAACAACATTATGAACCTAACCCAATCCGCATGCAAAGCACACAAAAACACACAACTGATAAACACACACACACGCAAATGCAAGATCACGCACATATATACATGCATATCAAAAAAATATGTATGTGTGTGCGCGTAGATAGATAGACAGATGGATAGCCAGACAGACAGATAAAAAGGTTGAAAGACAGACGGCTGACAGACAGATAGACAGACAGATAGGAAGAAAGATAGATAGATAAATTTATTGATAGATAAATAGATAGGAAGTTAGATAAATAGATCTATAGACAGAGGAAAGACAGATAGATATTCTTAGGTCTCATAAATACATACATGTGTGTGTGTGTGAGTGTATGTGAGTGTGTGTGTGTGTGTGTGTGTGTGTGCGTACTTGCAGACATAATATATAGTTACACATATATAAGCAAGCACCAAACACACTGCTATGTATGTGTGTCTGTGTAGTTATATATTTAAACGAACGCGTCTATCATTAATCACTGTCTATTTCACAGTTATTTCATTCATTCATCTGCTCTTTCTTTCACTCGTTTTCTCGTTTACCCATTCAGTTATTCGTTCATTCCGTCGCCTGCTCATTCTCTTATTCCTTCATCCATTCGCTCCATCATTTTACTGTTTGTTCGTTTGGACGGCGGCTTTATAGGACTACAGCATAATACCATACTCATCGATACTCACGCAAATGCGCGCACATACACTACACCGTCAAATCGCACGTGCAAACATACACACATCGCATGTGCAGACACATATTCACGCACTTACGGACGCACATACATATACACACCTGAACAGAGAAACAGCAAATAACTTATATCCATCCATATAAATATATATATACATAAATATATATATATAAGTGTGTGTGCGTATGTGTGTGTGTGTATCTGTGTGTCTGCGTGTGTACAGTATTTACTCTTGTAAAATGTACGATATTTAGAACAAAATAGTTATTTTCAAAAATGTGGAAATTTTACTTGATAAAGGGATACAAATATTAGGGATGTTTAGGTCTGAAGGTTGGGGTTAACGTTATCTCTCATAGCATTTTACACGTGTATTTTACACATAAATACATACATTCATACACATACACATACACCCGTATATATCTCTTTACACACATGTACAAACATACATCTCTGTTTACAGCCGTATTCTACATACATATAAATATACATACAAATACATTCACTCTCACACACACACGCACTTACACTCACACGTAGACAAACATACAGACACACACATACATAATACATACATACAGAAAGACAGACAGACAGACAGACAGATATGAACAGACGACATAATAGGAAATGCGGAAATATATGCTCGTCCGAGTCAAAGTGAAAGAAATATCAAAAGTAATTGAAGCAACAGCGAGGGTAAAGGACAACTACAACAATAACAAGACATATTACTAACGGAAAGAACATCCTTAACTTCATCACAGCACCAATAGCCACAAGTGTAATAACAACAACAACAACACAATGTTATTTTGCCGGTAATTTCACTGCCATGTGATCTAAGAAACTATGGAAGGCTTGAATATGAGTTTGTTACTATATCTCACAACCTTTCAACATGTTGCTGTTTGCTAGCGCTGCGGTGTAATAAGCAACTCCTGGAGAATTCCCCGCGTTCTCAACAGACAACCAACCGCTATTTCCCACTTTCTCTCTCTCTCTCTCCCTCTCTCTCTTTTCTTACTCTGTCTTTCGTTCCTTTTCTGTATCTTTCATTCCTCCTCCTCCCCTCTCTCTCCTTCTCTCCCTCATACAGACGCTATCCTTTTTTCGGCGCTCTTTTTATCTTTCTGTCGTTCATTTTTCTACATCTGACTTATTTGCCTTCATTTTGTTTTTGCCTTTTTTAAAAAAATATATTCATTATTTATTTGTTTGTTTATTCATGTATGTTCATTCATTCATTCATTCATTCATTCATTCATTCATTCATTATCAGTCATCGACCGCCCCGCTACCTGTCTAACCTCCGCAAACTTCTCCGCACGTTATTCCAGGAACAGCACCACTACCACCAGCAACAACAACAACAGCCAACACACCTCCCACATTCCGTTACACGCTACAATCAACTAGCCAATCCAACATAACGAACGCATCTCACTAACAAAGAACAACACACATCTACACATACACACACACACGCACATACACACGCATACACACATACATACATATATATATATATATGTATATATATAAAAATATATATCCATAAATATATATATAAATACATATATATATATATATATACATACATATATATACATATGTGTACGCACGTCCGTAT
>NC_068990.1:3243783-3251369 GCF_001194135.2 Octopus bimaculoides
ACGCATATATATATATATACGCATGTATGTATGTATGTATGTATATATCTGTGTGTTGTAGAAGCAATAGATTTTCTTTCAGATATGTTGTCTTGAAAACACGATCCCGATCTAGTTTTTATCGTATATTTTATCAAGGTTATTTCTCTGTACGTGTGTGTATGTATGCTGGTTTGCGTGAATATAACTCTGCATGCATATGTGCATGTGTTTTGCTTTTATTTTATGGTCTAAAATAACTAGCAAGGTACTATACTATTTGAAAACAGAACTTTATCATATAAAAACAAACAGTAAAGGTTCATAGGAAAATATTAAAGAAAGAACAGCATTGATACTAGAGCACGTACGTGTTTTCAATAAGGCATACAGACACGAGTGACTGCCTATAAGAATATGTAGTCAGATAAATAGATAGATGGAGTGATAGATAGAAAGAGATAGATAGAGAGGGAGAGAGAGAGAGAGAGAGAGAGAGAGAGAGAGAAAAGGAAATGCATCTAGACTGTAAGAAAGACAGATAGAAAGCGAGAGGGCGAGATAGATAGATAGATAGATAGATAGATAGATAGATAGATAGATAGATAGATAGCTGGACAAACAAGCAGTGACAGTCACACAGGCAGATGGATAGTTAGATAGATAGACAAACTGATGAAAACACATATAGACCGATATATGGATAGACAGAGAGAGAGAGAGAGATGGAGAGAGAGAAAGAGAGAGAGAGAGACAGAGAGAGACAGAGAGAGAGAAACCGATAGAGCGAAACCTACAAACACGCAGACAGGCCGGCAGACAGACGGATAGAGAGGCCGAGGGATAGTTAAATAAATAGATAGACGGACATATGCTTACGTACTTATGATTAATCTCATGTGTGTGTGTATGTGTGCGTGTATGTGTGTGTGTGTTTGTGTGTGTGTGTTTGTGTGTGTGTGTGTTTGTGTGTGTGTGTGTGCGTGTGTGTGTGTGTGTGTGTGTGTGTGTAAGGGTGACTTTTTCTGTGTGAATATTTATATACGAGCGAATATGATTGTGTTCTCACGAAATGTATATTTGTGTGTGACTTTTCGTTTTTCCTTATATATTATGTGTGTGTGTGTGTGTGTGTGTGTGAGTGTGTGTGTGTGTGTATGTGTGTGTGTAAATTGTGTTTTGTGTTTGAATTTACGTAGCTGTACGCGCACGCACACACAACGACCCCGGCCTCCCCCTACAAACCCACACAAGTGCATGTACGCACAGCCGTACACACACACACACACTATATACACATATATATTTGTGCGTGTATAGATGTATGCATGTCTTGCGTGTGCTTTGCATGTGTGTGTGAGGGGGTGTATGTACTCGCCTTACTTTGTTTATGCGCTTTCATTGTAATGCTTGTGTTTTAATGCTTTCATTTATTGTTGCTGGTGTTGTTGTTGTTGTCATTTGATGGTGAGCTGGCAGAATAGTTAGCACGCTGTCTAAAATGCATAGCGAAATTTCGTCCGTCTTGACGTTCTGAGTTCAAATTCCGCCGAGGTCGACTTCGTCTTTCATCCTTTCGGGGTTGATTAAAGTACCAGTTACGCATTGGGGTCGATGTAATCGACTAAATCCTCTCCCCCAAACTTGTGGCCTTGTGTTTCCATTAGAAGGGACTATTATTATGATTATTATGTTTATTATTATTTTACCCTCGGTGAGTCGAACAATCTCTAGCCTTGGTAATTTATTGGAATGAATTTTCACATCTAAGTCCATATACAATCAGGTTTGATTATACTAACGTCCTTCTGAGGGTGGAGGTGAGGAGTGAAATAAAATTAAGAATCAATAAAAGTACTGACAAAAATCGATCTCACTGACAAGAACTGGCACTCACCAAAATTTATGCTATTGTACTTTTTTAATTATTATTATTATTGCAGATTATTGTTAACAACAAAATCAACAACAAAACAACAACTATAATAATAATTGATTTTGGCACAAGGTTCATAATGACGTGTTATTTGATGATATTCACCCGAGTATTTCACGGATACTTTTCTTACTACTCCGAAGGGATGAAAAGGAAAGTTGACCTCGACGCATTTGAACACAGAACATAAAGAAACAGAATATTGCTAAGCATTTTGCCTGACGCGCTAACGATTCTGCCAGCTCACCACCTTAACAACAAGATCAAGAAAATGATTTCCTAATAATAATAATAATAATAATAATATTAATAATAATAATAATCTTTGTATTATATTCTATTTCTTTCGCGCCAAGTTCGATTTTACCTTTCATCATTTCGGTTTCAATAAAATAATTATCAGTCGGAAACTGGGGTTGATGTAATCAATTAGCACTTCTCTCGAAATTTCAGATTTTTTAGTAGAAAGAATTATTTCTTATTCCATTCGAAGTTCATTTCCCGCGCAGGGCAGCTTTATTTTTTTTCCTTCCTGGGTCGGTGAAATAAAGTACCAGATACGTTCCGGGATCCCACTCCAAATCGTTCGCCTTTGAGTTTAAATCAAGGGTCGTTCTGATCATTATTATCTTCTCCAGCGTTTTATGTTCTGAGTTCATATCCCGCTAGAGTCAAGTTTGCCTTTCACCCATTCGGGGTATCAGCTTCAAGAAGCATGAAGCAAGCACAAGTGTCCATGAACCCAACACCTCTTAAAATTGATGGGCCTTGTACCTACATGAGATACCATAAATGTCATTATTGATTCCTTAGAACATGTATGTTTATCATTTATACATGTATTTCACTAAAATTTACAATAATTTTTTTTTAATTATCATATTTATGTAGAAGTTCAATGTGTTACTAACCGACATCATATCACTTATGTTATACGTTGTACTACACACACACATATATGTGTATTAATGGGAGTGCACGTTCGTCCGTGTTTGGAATTGTATCTATGTTTATTTATTATACTTATATAATTTGTATTCGGTATATGTATTTTTTGTATATATACGTTCAGAAATGTGCAAAAGTATGTAACTATAAACGCACACACATATTCACCCATACATACACAAGCATGCACGAACAAATGCAGTCAGATATAAATACTTGCATATGTGTTTGTGCATATATGTATAAATACATATATATATAAACAGGAATATGGGCATTTATGTATACACACTCATATAATGTGTGTGTATATATATGTGTATATATATATATATATATATATATATATATATATATATATATATATATATATGTACAAGAATGTGTGGATATATATATATATGCACAAACATGCATATAAACATAGACGTGTTTGTGTGCGTGCATATGTATTCGTAATAGATGGGGTACCGCATGTGTTTATGACATTCGATACTTCAGACAGCAAGTTTGTTCTTGCACGCTCTGTAGAGTATTCTATTTGGGTTTTTCAGCAAAGGATTATGTCAGAAAGGCATGGTAGCCTCAGCATCTCCTTTGATTATCCTAAAAGCATTCGGAGACATGCAGCCTATTTATAGATTCTTAACAATAGTCTTTGTTTCTGTTTTTATTTATTTATTCATGTCTTTTATCACAGTTCCTTGCGTGCATGCCGGTGATGAGAGCAGAATTCCGATTCTGACTTTCTCGCCAAGTCTTAAAACAGAGAGATATATATCTATATATATCTCGTTTCCATATATCAACTCTATTTCAAAGCTGTATAGTGTCACTTGTTGTATGTATGACTGCTATTTTTAGTTGAATGTGTTACCATGTTAAAGCTCTCCTTTTATTCTTTTTTTTATTTATTTTTGCATTTCATTTGTTGTTTTCTAGTTGTAATATCTATTTTGAAAGCTGAGTGTCTTGAAACATAGCGAGAGAATAACTACCAAGCTATAGCAATTGTTATTGTGTAGCTAGAGGTCAATCTTCGTCAAGGAGCACTATAATTATAGACAGTCCACCCATGCCCATCCAGTCTTTATGCAGAATCTTATCTAATGTGTCTCCTTTGTCATATTTAAAACCAAACTTGTTGAGTATGAATTTGAGAGAGATTTAGCTGTTATTTGTAGTAGAGCAAGCGACAACATACTTGTTCCCCGCTTTCTTGATGATGAGAGAGAAAGTAGTCACTAATCCTGTTTCACCTCCTGATATTACTTGATTTCTCTTTCACTAACGTTACAACTGCTTCAGTGTAAAGTATGGATGGATAGTAGTGACACTACTTCTCACTAACTGTGCATGTTGCAAAAACTTTCCCCGAGGTAAGAATAGTAGCGTTTGAATAAAGACTATTTTCATTGACCGAATATTTCCCGATATGGAAATCTATAGTTATAATAATTATTATTATTGTTGTTGTCATGGTTGTTGTTGTTATTGATGATAATGATGTTTATTCAATCTTGCCGGCGCCAGCTTTGCCTTTAATCCTGTCGTAGTCGATAAAATGAAGTCCCAGTGAAATATTGGGGCAGATTTCATCGAATAACCCTGCCAACCCTCGAACTTTTGACCCATTGTCTATACATTACAAACAACGGCTTTGCCTTTCACACGAATGCATAGACACAAAGCGTCGCATGTGTATATGTGTGTGTGTGTGTGTGTGTGTGTGTTTGTATGTAGTTATATATAGATACATACACGCAAACATATATGTATGTATGTACGTGTGTATATATATATATGTATTTATGTATGCATGTATGTTTGCATATATGCACGTATGGTTGTATGTATGCGTGAGTGTAAGCCTTTCGGCAATTCCGTTCCTATTATCTTTTTTCTTTCTTTCTAACTCTCTGTAGGTTCCGTGTTCAAATCCCGCTGAGATCATTTTTGCTTTTCATCCTTTCGGAGTCAATAACATCAGTGCCAGTGAGCTACTGAGATTCAAAGTAATCAACTCACCCCACACTCTCCAATATTACTGGCCTTGGGCCAAACATTTGAAACAATTACTATTTTTGCCGAGTGGCGCGGATAATTTCTCAAATAGCGGTTCATCGACATTCGTGATCTACATCAATCAACATCACCACCTCCAACATCATCATCATCATAGTCGTCGCCATTGTCATTGTCATCATCATCATCGCCATCGTAGTTGTCGTTGTCGTCGTCGTTATGGCGATCGCTGCCACCGCAATCATTATAAGCACGGTCATCGTTATTCTCCATGTTAACGTTAGTAATTACATCAGCTTCATAATTATTTTCTATATATTAGTACTTACACCCACATATGTCCATATGTATGCGCGCGCGAACACGTGTGCGTGCGTGCGTTCGTGCGTGTGAGTGTGTGAGAAAGATAGAGAGTGTGTGCGTGTGTGTGCGTGGTGTTCTTTAGAAAGTTTATAAAACATCTTCAGACAACAACAGCATACAATTCTCCTCGTTAATTATAAATTAAAAAGTTACTGTGAAACAAGCAAATTTAGAGGATTTCTGTGGCTGAATTGCACAGCGCTTATTACAATTAAGGAAGATTCAGGTTCGAGTCCCAAGCGCATCTTTCAAAGCCAAGTCTGGTTTTATTCAGTTTCGGTTCAGCAAAATAAGGATTAGCTGTACATTGAGGCCGAGGTCATCGGCTTACTCCCTCCCTTGCAATTGCTGGCCTTGTGCCAACATTTGAAACCTTTAGCAATGATATTATATGTATATATAATCGAAATTTTAACCATACATCGGACAACCATGCCTGACCTCATATATATATATATATATATATATATATATATATATATAGTCACGCACGTACACATGTACACGCAGACCCGGATATTTGCGTATGAGAGGGTATATATGTATGAGTGCGTGTGTATATGCAAGAGCATATTAGTGTGTTGTATGTTTCAGAAGGTTCTTTCGCAATCACGTGGTTCCCGGTCTGATCTCGCTTTTCGGTTCAAGGAACTACGATACCAATACTGTATGAGTGTAATTTCATTGATGTGAACAGCGTAAATGATCGCCATGTATGAATGCATTCGTGTTTATCCTTACGTTTTGTATCTAAAAATTGCTATGGATTTTCATGGTGTCTGTTTTGGCCCCGTAAATCAGGGGTTCAATGAACTGATAATGATAAGTATGTACCAAGAGAAATAAGCGCTGGGATCGATATAAGATGAATCTTTGCAGGTGGGGTGCCAGCATTTCCAATGAATGAGACCAATATATTTGTATATACAGGGTGGCCCAAAAGTACGTTTACAGTGATCACGTAGGCACTTTAAATTTCTTTTAAAACATTTAATTATATTTAAATTTCTATAATTTCTATCATAGGTGCAGGAGTGGCTGTGTAGCAAGTAGCTTGCCTACCAACCACATGGTCCCGGGTTCAGTCCCATTGCGTGGCACCTTGGGCAAGTGTCTTCTACTATAGCCTCAGGCCGACCAAAGCCTTGTGAGTGGATTTGGTAGACGGAAACTGGAAGAAGCCCGTCGTATATGTGTGTGTGTGTGTGTGTGTGTGTGTGTTTACCCGCCCCCAAGCATCGCTTGACAACCGATGCTGGTGTGTTTACGTCCCCCCGTAACTCAGCGGTTCGGCAAAAGAGACCGATGGAATAAGTACTAGGCTTACATAGAATAAGCTCTGGGGTCGATTTGCTCGACTATAAAGGCGGTGCTCCAGCATAACCGAAGTCAAATGACTGAAACAAGTAAAAGAGTAAAAGAGTAAAGAGTATCTTACACTCATATTGTTTATGCACATCTTAAACTGACAATGTTTAATCTGTCAGATGCTCAAAATGTCTTCCTTTTACGTTGCAACATTCTTCAGACCTCTTTAGAACACTCTGACACACAGTGCGGCACAAATTCCGATCTCCATCAATTTCAGTGAATGTGTCAGATATGTAATCTTCTAATTCATTTACTGTTTTGGGATTCTTCTCATAAATCTTGTGCTTTAGAACACCCCCCACCAAAAAGAAATCTATTGGTGTTATGTCAGGTGAACGTGATGGCCGTTCGCTGCTGCACGTCTTCCAAACCAACGCTGTGGAAAGACTTGGTTAAGGTACTCTCTTACTACCAACGCATAAAGTGGAGGTGCTACGTCTTGCTGAATAATGGGTTCATATTTTTTTTATACTTAAAATCTAAACTGTTAATATATGAATACGACGAAAGGGGTGGTTGAATAATTGTAAATCTACTTTTGGGTTACCATCTCTCTCTCTCTATATATATATATATATATATATAACCAAAAGTGAATTTTCAAAAATGGTTAATAGGGGTATATAATCGTAGCGGGTATCGTGCTCGATTTTATCGGTTAACAATGCTTATTAATCTCAGGGAATGTAGATAAATTTAGTTCAATTTACTATGCTCGGTTAATCCTCACTTTGCTAAATCCCAATGTCCTTATAAAGACTGCATAGCGTCGGTAGAGAAATATAATACACTAATAAAGATGAGGAGAACGGAGGTTTACACATCTAAGTTTTGTCGTACAGTTAATCGTGATTAACTGTATAATAAAACTTGGATATGCAAATCTCTGTTCTCCTCATCCTTATTGATATATATATATATATATACATATATATATATATATATATATATATATATATATATA
>NC_068990.1:3251379-3254550 GCF_001194135.2 Octopus bimaculoides
ACATACATACATACATATATAATATATGTGTGTACGTGAGATATGAACGTGTCTAGGTGTGTATAAGTGCGTTGGTTTTTCGTGAGTTTTTGGGATTGCATTCTGAATCTATTATTCTTGTTTTGGAAACATGGTACAGCAAACTACTAGACCAACTTTACTAATTGAAGCAACTGTTAGTGGAATGCATTTTTGCCGATTTCTTTCACTCAAGGCCCGAAAGTTCCGTTCATTTGTACTTATCAAGCCTAAGTGCCTCTTAGCAATTGAGTCAGTACCTCTTGGCCGCTGAGTCACTTTGTAGTAGTTCCTCACGATTGTTAATATCATACACGCTTATATATACGTATGGATGGATGAAAGACATGGCCGTGTGGTTAAGAAGCTCATTTTACTATCGTATCGTTTCATGTTCAACCCAGTACGTATTACCATACACACACGCACATATACATATGTATGGATGTGCCTGTGATTGCTCAACCCCAGCTATCTGATAACCGCTTTTGGATCCTCGTAACTAGTGGTTCGGAAAAAGACCGATAAAATTAATACCAGGATGTAAAAAATATATATACAGGAATCAAATCGTTCGACTGATTCGTACAAGGCATTGCCTCAGCATGGACGTAATCTATGACTGGATTTAGTAAAATATAACAGATAAAGACAAAAGACAGTGTATGTTTGGGTGTAGTGTATGTATATGTGTGTGCGCGTGTGGATAGATACCTATCCATATATGGACATATATGTATATATACAAACATAAATTTGCATATATATGCATACACACAAAAACATGAATAGATACATTCATATAATATTGCATAAATCGATGGACACACATATAAACACATAGACATTCAAATACACGTATACGAACATGGAAACATATGCATCACCCACACAAGTTTATATTCCCATATGTTTCAATAGTTGTATGTTTACATATACGAACATTCATCAATCCATGCATATATACAGAATATACAAACGTTTCCACTTCATAAATTCAGTATTATGCGGATTCTTTAATTTGAAACTTCATGTTAATCAACAATATGGTTTAGGGAAAATACCTGAGGGGAAACTGCCAGCATATTAAGTAAAAAAATGCGATAAATCATACACATATAGGGAATTGAATAACTTCGATTAGCTAAGTTTATTCAACCAATTAGTTGACAAAATCTCTCTTCGAGGCTGTATAAAATCCAAAATCAATATGCGGGAAAACGGACTCCCGCAAGAAATATTGGTGGGATTTTTTTGGATGATATAGAATCATCGATAGATTTGCTATTTAAAATCTAGCAGAGAAAGAAATGGAAAATGAAATGGTCCGTTGTTTAAAGTTGAGCATATATCTGTACATCCATGCAGAAGCTATGTCTGAACATTTTGGTTTGTTTCGTCTTGAAAAACCCCACCTTACTGATGTCTATGCAAAGGAAAGATTGCCATCTTGGCACTTCAGCAGCAGTAGCGTCGCAGATGTTGCTGGCAAATGCTACAGCCAGAGTAGATACCACAAGGCATTTTACTCGAGACTCCAACAGTTCTTTCCTGAAATGGTTCCCAAGGCACAGTTGATCCTGATGAGACTTGAATTCAGATTGTAAAGTATTGGAAACAAATACCGTGAGGCATTGTATACAAGTCTCTAATAACTCTGCTAATTGGCCATCAAAATCTGATAATAGTGGAATTTTTTACCTTAGTCATAATTTCTTATGACAAACAGCATCTACAAATGAAATTATGTTTAGTAATTTCTCAGATAACTTCAGCTCATCAAAGTTTTATTTAATTCTCTACATTACATATTTAAGAGACTACTGTACATGTGTTTACAATGTAGAATGTTTCCTTCTTATAATTTTCTTGTAGCCAGATCGTTTAGATATATAATCAGCTAATATCTTAACATTTTATTCTACATGTAATGGTCACTCTTAGTTTCGCCAACTGAAAAGAATATGTTCAGTTGAGGAGGATTAATTCCCAAAACTAACATTTGCTCTTATCAGTTACCTTTACAAATCAGTTGCACTCTAATCTTGAATATGTACATTATGTAAAAATTTCCATAAACTATTTTGTTTGAGAAAACTGTTTAATGTTAAACACCACAGGATGGCGTTTTTATTTGCTAATTGCTTAAATAATCTGTTATTGCAATCATATAACCAATGGTTTACCGTGCAAAAATAACTACCATTGATGTTGCTGCAACTACTACTATTATATAGATAGATACACAGACAGGCAGAGAGGCAGACAGATGACAGACAGACAGACAGACAGACAGACGGACAGACGGACAGATAGCTAGCTAGCTAGCTAGCTAGCTGGCTAGATAGATAGATAGATAGATAGATAGATAGATAGATAGATAGATAGATAGAAGTATGTATAGGCACAGATATGGCTTAAGAAACTCGCTTTGCAACCATGGTGTTTTGGGATCAATTTCACTGCGTAGCACCATGAAATATTGTCTCTAGTGTCTTCAACTAAAGCTTCAGACCGACTATCAATGCCTTGTGAAGGAACACACGAGTTTACATGTATAAGGAAAATAAGACAAGGTATATATTGCTAAAATAATTTTATCATGAAGAACATTTTAGTAGGCGTTTCAGTCTCTGCGACTTTTACAACTTAAGACTAAAGCATGAAAAACAATTAAATTGTAAAAAGCTAAATGAAATGTCTTTTTAAATACTTTCATAGCTTTCAAATGCAAGGGACCCTTCCTTTTTTTCTGTCAGTCTCTTTTTTACTTTTTTTTACACACAAGAGTAAAAAAGAGAGAGAGAAGGGGAGACAGACACTATGGAAATATTTTAAAATAAACATTTCATTTAATTTTTCAACAATGGTTTTTCATGCTTTATTCCAAGTTGAAAAGGTCACAAAGACTGAAACCGGTACTAAAACGTTCTTAATGATAAACTTATTTTAGTATGTTCTACCTTGTGTTATTTTCCTTACACACACACACACATACACACACACACACGTCTCCGTATTCTTCCTGTTGAAGAGCATAGCTCGAAACGTCAAAGACTTTCCGTATTCCCGAGCGTAATACTAATACATCCTTTTTTTATTTACACCACCTGTCCTCATCTGTTGTTTTTTTTCATACATTCTCCTATATAT
>NC_068990.1:3255149-3269242 GCF_001194135.2 Octopus bimaculoides
GACAATTAATGCGCTAGAAATAGATCACATTTTGTGTCTATTAAGACCTAAAAAGTTCTCAACATGAAATATAGCAGCATACCAAAAACGTGAGTGGGCAAGACATTTAAAATCACCTAAAAAAAATCATTATCAAACAGGAACCAGGTTTCGGATTTAACAAATTCTTACCATTTGTCTAATAGACACAAAATGTGATCTATTTCTAGCGCATTAATTGTCCACGTTAGTGGTCGACGTTATTTTTAAAATATCTATCTATCTATATATATATATATATATATATATATAAGATGAGAGAGGGGGAGAGAGAAGAAAAAGGCAACTTAATGTTGAAGGTCGTGGTTATAGGGTTAACTGAAACTTCTTTTTAGCATGTTAGGAGTCAACATGGTTCTCTCGTCCCAGTGTATAAATTATCATACACTATTATATAGAAATATCTATTTCTTGACTGGGAGGAAGAAAGGGATGGAATTTTTCTCTAGTTAGGTATTGCTAACAATCTTCCATTTTATAGGAAATATGTGAATGTTAAGAAAGTGTATATAAAAAGATTCAACTAAAGTTTTGCGCTGTCACAATCCATGGGAACACCACAGATTGATTACACTAAAAAGTCTTTGGTCCAGTAGAACTGAAATATGGAATATTGCAATTAAATGCATCTGCCATACTTTAATACAACAAGAATATTGCGAAAACTCCATCAGTCTTCTTCAGGTTTATTGCAAACAATTTTCAACAAAATGTGTTCGCTGATAAGTGGTATTGTTTTAGCACGAAAAACGGGCAGTGAAGCCAATAAATTGTAAGTTTGTCACGCGGCCACAAATGTGTAAAGGATGGATAAAGCTAGTTGAATAAGCATCGGCCTTACTTTATGGTTTACGGATAAACGAATATCAATGTTGTGATATGAAATGAGAACACAATGGGATTATAATCAGCAAATTCAGCAAACCATTTGATAAACCGCTACCATTAAAGTTAAGCCATTATTCAGCTATAAATATAATTGTCGAATTTAGTCTAAGATGCATTCGTGGTGTAAATACGGCAAATAGTGGATAATATCACCCCCACTTACATAAAAGGTTCTTTCTTATACCGGATCCTTAAAGGAAATAAGTTCAACATTGACCTCTCTAGATTAAAAGAAGCGAAGCATCAGCATTTCATCCTTTTTTAGAACGCTGTCAGTTATCTCTGTTACCAGCAACAGCAAAAACAAAAACAACAAAAGATAGATAAACAATGATAATGATTATTTTTTAACATAGACACAATTTTACTTGAATAAAAACGGATGCAAGCGTAACCTGTTCGAGTCTGAATTGATGATGACAATTTATATGCGTTTTATCCTACTCTAGAACCAAACCATCAGTTACTTCCCTACGAAAAAAGAAAAGAAAGGGAAAATAAAACAGCAACAGTACAATAATAACATAATGACTTAAGCAACTACAACGTTGTAAAATAGATAACAAGGCGTGAAATGTATTTTCTTGACTAGAAGGAAGAAAAAGATGGAAGGTTTCCCTTGTTAGAATGAACCTAAGAACTTAAAGGTCGCTAAACCTGAAAGTCATAAAATTTGATTCTACGGATTTTCGCAATAATCTCTTTATAAAAACACGGGCCTACACATTATTATTGTTGAAATCACTTCTCCATCTTCCCCAGATTTTCACTGGAAGGTTATCAGCAGATAACTTTTCATATTGATAAATGTTATATGGGGCATGGTTGAGTGAATAAGATACTCGACTACGTGCTTCTGAAGTGAAATACCTCAGTTTGCGTGCCGTAAGGAAAGAAGGAATCTGACATTTTGTTGTTATTACATGGAGCTTCGAAGTGTCAAATTACTCCTTTGACCCTTCACCATACTAACTACTACGAACTGAAGGACTTCACTACATAACATTTTTATATTTCCTATGTTTAATCAGCGCCTTTTTCTTTTTACTTGCTTCTATGCCAAGAGTTAGAAAGCAACTGTAGAATATTCTATGCAGTAGTTTAAATAAATGACTGTAATAGACATATCTTCCTGGAAAAGTTATTTTCGAAATATCAGAGGTCATTTCAAAGTTTTGGTGTAAATCTAGGCATAATTCTCGAATTCAAAACACATAATTAAACCACAGATCCCTCAAAGTTGGATGGCTATAAATTAAATTTATCAGTTGCAATTTACTCGAATAACTGCCTGAAAATGGGGAAAAGATTCCACGTAACTGTCTGTGCAATGAATCGCTTAAAATATAAAATATGGTTGCTTTTGCAAACAAATAAAGTAATCACGTAGAGGTTTCCTTGCTAGTTTCTTCGTTGCTGTATTTTTATATTTTGTAATTAAGTAATCTCAAGATCGTTCATTACATTTATCCCTCTTGAGAATTCATTAAATAGTTTATCACTAATATAGTTTACGCTAAATAGATTGGTTTTATCGCATCCATATAGATTTCTCAGTATACGTAGATTCATAGAGCTTTTTGTTTCGTCCCATGAATATAGCCAAAAATTTACTGGCGCCTGAAGTTGTTTAAATTTATGCAATAGCAGCAGAATTAATTGTAGTGTAGGTAGTAAAAGCAGTAACAGTAGTCATAATAGCAGCCGCACGAGTAGTAGTAGTTGTTTTTGTTGCTGTTGTTGGCACCGTCCTCTTCGTCATCAAAGTCATTGATATTTAGTCGTAAATCAGTTCTTATCGACCAGACAGATTTATAATCAAAGATGTTACATCCTCAATCATTTTCGTTTGGTTGTATATGGCCAGGATTAATAGTGTCCAATTTATCTTCCATCTTTTTTGCTACAAGAAGACAACACATGATTTGACAGCGTTTTGTTGGAGGTTTCTAGCAAATTCATTTATGCCGTACAAGAGACATACAGTGATTCGTTAGTGTTTAACTTTATGGAAATGGGTTGCTTAATAACAATCATATAGGAGGTGGACTATAAAATACAAAAGGAAAAACAGAAAATATGAAGAACCAAATATTAACTTATAATAATTGAATGGGTATCTCATTCAGCTTAAATTTGCAACATATACAATAACAGACTAAAATTATTCGATTTTCCATTTACATACACACACACACGCACACACATACATATCTTTTATAATGAGGTAAAAAAGAAAAAGAAATAAAACGAATCGAATACAACAAAAATAAAATATCAATATTGATTTTGGTTAACATCGAGTAGGAAACAAAAGCAAGAAGCTAGACAGAATTGGGGTGAGAAATGGTGTTTTGTAAAGAGTTGCAAGTCAAAGAAATAATGAAAGTGAAAGTAGATGAATGTGCAGCAGCTGGTGGATTGGATGTATCCATTGAATAAGATATGTAGGTAAAGTAAACAATCAAGAGATAACTGCTAATGTAGAAATGTGTTATAATAGATCGTCGACGTTTTGCAATAATACAATTGGAATAGAAAATAAAATATATAGTGAGGTGAATATACCACATGCGTATGTACATACGTTTGTATGTATGTATGTATGTATGCATGTATGTGTGTTTGTGTGCATGTATGTATGTATGTATGTATGTATGTATGTATGTGTGTATGTGTGTCTGCATGTATGTATACATGTGTATTTATTTATTTATAAGCAAACGTACACACAAACATTTATGCATAAATATCCGCATATGAATATATATCTATGTGTACGTGCGTGCGTCTGTGCCTATGTGCGTGCATCTGTGTCTGTGTATGATTGTGTGTGTGCGTGTGTGTTTGAGCACGTCGTTCAACAAAACAATCCCACGCGAAGAAGATTGGAAATAAAGGAGCGTCGTATTTTAATGATGTGATTGTTTACAATAAAATAAATGGCTAGATATACATACAAATATGCATATGTACATATATATATATATATATATATATATGTGTGTGTGTGTGTGTGTGTGTGTGTGTGTGTGTGTGTGTGTGTGTGTGTGTGTGTGTGTGTGTGTGTGTGTGTGTGTGTGTGTGTGTGTGTGCGTGTGTGTGTTTGTGCGTGTGTGTATGTGTTTATGTATGTGTGTGTATTTGTGTGTGTATGTGTGTATATATAAATGCATGAGTATATGTATGCATGCAAATAAATTGATATGCAGCATGTGATGGGGCCCCTTGCGACAGCATGTAGCATACTGAGACCACCAGCTGAAAAAAAAAATTGTGCCATCTTGTACCAAGTAAAACATACACTGAGTTATCAATTTTTTCTCTATGGTCAGTCATTGAAAGTTGTGAATAAATTATTCACTTGTTTAGTCTGTACTGTGAATTGACAATAATGTTGACGAAACCTTCCTCCACATCGAAAAAGACTGTGCTCCATTTCTAATGAGACAAAGTTGAAGTTCCATAATACTTGTGTTTTGTCTTCGTTGGTATATGCATTGTGAGAGTTCGGTTACTCACTGGAGGTATATAAAGAACCTGGATCGATTTTACTAATAGTGCCTCGGTCCTATACTGTGTATCCGATGGTGACTGCATTTAAGTGACTCTCAATTCCTTGAGCGCAGTCATTTTAACAGCACAGAGCCTCTACTATTTCGGAACCGGTTACGATGGATGGAGTAGTTATGTGGTGAGTGCGGAATACGATTGGATTCCGCAGTAATTTCTGCGCGATAAATTAACCCAAGGTAAAATACCAGTGCACAGGTTAAAAAAAACAAAAAACAGTGTACAAACGTAGAGGGAAAAAATGTGCTGAGTTCAGAGGTCCAACATAGTCAACAGCTGAGGTCCAGAGATGCTGCATAGAGAAGACATTCCATACTGCTCAAATGATTTGAACTTATACTCCGAAGTATTTTTTAGTGTCTTTGTACACTGTGTAAGTTTGCTCTGTTAATATATAATTATCTATATATTTATACATGATATTCAACGTCTGAAAAGTTTCACTCTTTCCTTTCTCTCGGTTTACATGTATACATGTATGTATATTCTGTATATCTAACCCAAGCAGTTGTATTTGTTTAGGTGCATGTATGTAAGTATGCATGTATGTATGTATTTATGTATGTAAGTATGTATGTATCTCTCTCTCTCTCTCTCTCTCTATATATATATATATATATATATATATGTGTGTGTGTGTGTGTGTGTGTGTGTGTGTGTGTGTGTGTGTGTGTGTGTGTGTGTGTGTGTAGACGTATCATACATTTACGCACTTTTATATACGCTTATATATATGTATGTATGTATGTTTGTATGTATGTATTTTATGTCTCTTCTATTTTTTAATTATTATAAATCTTCCACTGAGGAGGGAGCCAGTTTGCAACAAAGATACAAGGCTCCATCTTTGAGATGTAGTTAACACGACAAATTCACATTTGGAACTTGAGAAGTCTGGCATATTTTTACAGTTCCACTTACAGATTGCAGTTGTATTCTACGAATTAGCCGGTCGATTTCTCTTTCTGAAAATTCCAGTTTATCCAGCTTATTTTCGTATGTATGTTTGTATGTATATATATATATATATATATATATATACAGACATGGAGGGAGTAAATAGACACCTTTAGTTTTGAAAACACGTAAAGCGAACAATTGAAATGTAATCGATAGGTAGGACTACATACTTTAGTATTTAGTTGACATTCCCTTTGCAGTTTTTAATTCAGAAACTCTTTTTGGCATTGAACTGATGTGCTTTGCGATTGTCTCTTGTGAAATTTCTGCCCAATTTTCACGCAACAATCGAAACAATTCATCTTTAGATTTAGGTTTCTGTTGAGGTCTTCGTAGAGCTCTATCTAGTATGCTCCAAAGATTTTCAATTGGGTTCATGTCAGGAGATTGGCTCGGTCAGGGAAGCTTTTTGATCCCATTTTCAGTCAGCCATTGTTGATTCCATTTCGCTGTGTGGCTTGGAGTCCCATCTTCCATCGATCGGCTCAGAACTAGCATTGCTGGTGACAGCTTCCCATACCATTACAGAGTTTCCGTCATGTTTCGCAGTTGGTTGATTGGGAAACCTCCAGACCCAAACACGTCCACTGTCTGATAATAATGCAAATCTGGATTCATCTGAGAAAATCACTCTACCCCAAAATGAATTGGGTTCTTCTGACATCTCCATAGTCCATTTCTTTCTTTGCATTATATTAATTGGTTGAAGGAGAGGTTTTCTTCTAGCTGCTCGTCCATAATGCAGATATGTAACACACGTTCTTGGACTAACTTCTTGCTGATTTGTAATGTCAGAAGCCTTCGAACGGTGTTCGTTTCCCACAATACTCTTCAAACAGTGAAGCTTCCTTTCCGGGGGCCCAGGTCGGCCCCGACGAGAATCTGTTGATTCTTTTCCTTGGCGTTTGAATTGCACTATAATTCTATTAACAGCAGCAAGAGGAATTTGAAGATTTTCGGCAATTTTTCGCTGGCTAAGACCAGCCTCATCTTTCCCAACAATACGACCTCTTTGAAAATCTGACAGTTCTACTGATATTCTTGTGCGTTGCATGCTTACTTTTCGCAAATATTTGATATAATGGCACCTAGAATGAAAAAGAATAACTGCATTGTAAATTCTACAAAGCTGAAAGCATGTTGAGACGCTTAGATCATAAATTTTGAAAATTGAAGGTGTCCATGTACTTCTTGCATGTCTGTATATATATATATATATATATATATATATATGTATATATACGCGCGCTAGTAGTATAATGCAAGTTATAGATCTAACCCAGGAATGGTTTGAGCCGTAGCGTTTGTATGAAAGAATACATTTGAAGTTTAAAAATTGACAACAACTGTGCCAACAACATTTTTATTGATGAATAGTTTGATGGACTTTTACTACGATTACATCCTGAAAAAAATCCGCTTTCATGAGGTCGAGTTTAAACATAGGAAGACAAAAATTAAAGCGCTCCGCTTTGCTAAGCCATTAGCAATGCGAGTAAGTACGTCTGAAGGACCGTTTAAAATTCAAAGGGCTGTCAGTGATACTCTTAGGGCAGAGATCAGAGACAATAAAATTCCATAGATCGCTATTATAATTCTTTATGTATTCTATGATGACTAGAAAAGGCATTATTTTATTGCTTTCTTTTCACATCTTTTAATGCTTTCTCTCTTGATCATTGGATACATAAATAATTATGATAGTGATCTATGAAATTTTATTGTCTCTGATCTCTGCCCTAAGTGTATCGCTGACAGCCCTTTAAATTTTCCACGGTTCTTCATACGTACTTACTCGCATTGCATTGCTAATGGCTTAGCAAAGCGGGTCGGTTTAAGTTCTCTTTTCTTATCTATGTTTACAATCACCAGATGATAGCTTGGCTTTTTATGATGTAACCGTAGTAATTGAACTATTCATTAATAAATGAAGCGCTGCTGAAACAACTGTTCAGAATTTTTTAACTCTTCTTGTGTTCTTTTATGTATAGATATGTATATGATTACACTCATGTATGCATATGCACACCACAATTTCGATAATATTAACGGTTAAGACTTTGACAGAATTTTTCTGTTATCTTCCTTACCTATCAACATAAACGTAGTTGCTCCTTTTAATTTTAATTCCATAAGAAATCCATTTGCTTTTAATCTTTATCTGAATATCGATTTTAACGATCCTATTATCAAATAGATGCCACACTCGCTTACAATTCTTTCCTTTTTTCCTTAGGATTCTTCTCTTCATTTCAGATATAAGCACATTTATATTTACTCACTTTCAAAAACGTCAGAAGATTTCCAAGATAAATGTAGTCAATTTGTATCCAGTTTTTAAAATTAATTACACACACACCGTCAAATTATAAAATCGTTCGTTCAGTTTGCTCTGCTTGTCCCTATTATAAACAAATATCTCCATATATATATGGAAATGTGTGTGTGTGTGTGTGTGTCTGTGTGTCTGTATGTGTTCATGTGTGACTGCTTGTATGTGTGATTGTGTGTGCATGAGTGTGTGTGTTTGTATGTGTGTTTGCATGTGTGTATGAGTGTGTATATATAATGTGTAAATGTATAAATATACAAGTCTATATATATAATAGTAAAATGACAACAAAAGAATGAATGAGACCTCGATATTATGTAAACAGAAGAACTTATATATATATATATGTGTGTGTGTGTGTGTATGTGTGTGTGTGTGTGTATAAGTATGTATGTATGTACGTATACGCACACACACACATCCTGTATAAATGATCGCCTAAAATTTGAATTTTTACGCCTGTACCCGAAAATTGAAGCTGCCATACCAAAAATATTATATCAGCACCGGCATTGAAACGTGATATTGAAAATATATGCTGGGAAAAAGAATTAATTGCACTAATATTACCAATGATTATTCAAAATGTACGTAAGAATACACATCTTAATAACTATATATGGATGCATTATTCTAATGAATATTTACCCTCGAGAAGCTGCTCATGTGCTCCACACTTAACCAGTTATATTCTTAAAATTTTGGCTCATCAGTGTATTGTACTTGAATGCTGAACTTCTCTTTCTAATTTGAAAATTCAATGCAGTTTTAGGCTATCAATATTAAAATGAAAATGATAAATACAGCGGATAAAAATGGATTCGTGAGCATTATTTATGCATACAAAACGTTATTGATATTTGATATGAGTTTAAATTACAATTGCATTTCAAACTCAAGCCTTCAGTAACACCCTATAAAATCACTCTGTTCTTCATCCACAATACTGAATAAGTCTTAATAATCACCTGCGCAAATGATATTATCATATGAATCCTCTTCATCACTACTTTGAGTAATTATAGGTTGTAATCATTTACCGTTTCTTCATTATCGTCTCCCACGGATAATTATCCTCTGTACTATCCAACGCATTAAAGCTTTCACTTTATGAAATCCTTTGATCATAATACCAGCATTTATCTATCGTCTCATGAACCCGTGCACCAAATTATTTCTTTCTTTGGTAGATTTTCTGCAAGCATGGCTATGAGGTAGGAAGCTTGCTTCCCAATCACATGGTTTCGGTTCAGGCGCATTGTGTACCACCTTTGGTATGTGTCTTCTACTATAGCAGCAGGTCGACTAAAACTTTGTGAATAGATTTGATAGACGGAATCCGTAAGAAGCCTGTCGTATATATAGTATATATAATCCTAGCGACATATAATCCTTGCGGGCACCGTGCTCGCTCTTATAGCCTAACAATGCTGGCTAGGCTCAGTGAATGTAGATGAACTGCAGTTAGTTGAATTTACTATACTCGGTTAATCCTCATTTTGGTAAATCCAAATGCCCTTGTAAAGCCTGCATAGTGTCAGTAGAGAAGAAATAATGAATTAATAGATACAAGAACAGAGATTTACATATCCAGATTTATTATCAAGTTAATCGCATCTTTCTTTGTCAGTAACAAAGAAAGATGTGATTAACTGTATAATAATACCTGGATTTGTAAACCTCTCTTCTCCTGATATTTATTAATTCATTACACACAGGCACACCCACACACACACACACACACACACACACACACACACACACACACACACACACACACACACACACACACACACACACACACACACACACACACACACGAGGGGGTACTGAAAAGTTCCTCGCTCTAAAGTTATCACGAAAGGCCTGGATGTAGGCTCAAATTTCCGAGTTCTTTTACAGGGCCTAGAGAATCTGAACGGCTGGTGTAATAAGTGTGTGAATCTGAGAGGGAAATATGTTGAATAAAATCATAATTAATTGATACTCCTGTATTTTCTTTTACCCGATGCTATTGACTTTTCTGCACCCTTCGTATACATGTGTATGCGCGCGTGTTTGTGTCTATGTTGTAGCCGCCACCGCTTGACAACCGGTGTTGGTTTGTTGTCTCCATTGCCCAGCAGTTCGCCAAAGAGTCCAATAGAATAAGTGCCAAGCTTTGGTATTGGGGTCGATTTAGTCCACTAAATATTATTCAAGGCGGTGCGTCAGCAATGGCCGCACTCTATTGACTGAAACTGATCAAACAAAAATTATATATTTTGTTAGCGTCAGGGATTGTACTTTTTCTATCTCATATATTTCCAAGAATCTACTTCATATAGAACCATCCTTCTCCAAAGATGGCCGGATGCATAGCTGGTTTTGCTCATTCTTGTTTCTTGCATTGTTTAACGATTCTTCGAGAGTTTGCTCTCCAGTCTCTTGCAAGTTCCTTCGCACTACGGAATACTCTTGTGGCTACATAGCTAGATATTTGTCATTTCAGCAACTTCTATAACATTCATTTCGAATGTGGCTGGGCATTTGCAGATCTTTTAGTTCTTCTTCTGCAAGACATGTTATCAAAAATTACAGAGTATTTAAAAAAAGAGAAAAACAACAATACGACATAAGTATATGCTTTAAGTATATTACAGGAACTACGAACTGTCCTCCCGAATGAGTCTGTGATTCGCCTTCACATGACTTTTACAAAGTCAGGTCTTTCTGATCAATGAAGTCAATGAATAGAAATAACACACAGTAACACCACTGGGATGTGATTGCGTTGCAAGGTATTGTATTTCATCGTTTATCTGATAACACTTATTAGAACATTTCACAGTCTTGCTTACATATATAAACTGTAGAGTGATGAAGCATTGTCTACTATTAAGTGATACCAATTCAGTGATATGGTAATTATAGTCAATTATACGGGTGTACCTTATGTAAGAGATGATAATGTGGCGTATTATATCAAATTAATTACACAATAGAAATTACAATGCTTCCTTGATAATGAACTCCAGAAATATATAACAGTGTTTGTACAAATTGTACATCTAATGCATGGTAACATTGGAGAGCTAATTTTCGTCGTGTTAATATGCACGCATGATAATCAATCGACGAAAAAATGTTGAGCTGTTACTTTTTAAAAACGTATGTCCACTTTTATAAGAGACACACGAAAAACACTTAAATTTGTAGCCATAAAATAGGATCGAATTTTACACGAGATCAAACTTCTATTGGAGATCAATTTCAGTTGAAATGTGTGCTCGTTTACGCTCGCGCAGGTACAGCTCGACAAATTCACTGGTCCACCGTTTATTGGTGCACCGTGTGACATGTCCAGCCCATCTGGGTTTGTTAGACGGTACTCGGCGATAATGTCTTTCGTTCCAATTTTTTCCTGATCTACTCATTTCAGATGAGATCTCTCAAGCAGATTCCTAGTACTGAGTTCTCTATGTCTCTTTGCGCCGTTATTAACCGCCGTTCCTTCGTCTTCGTCCTCACCCACGTTTCACTTGAATACAGCATTGCTGGTAGAATCGTGCTGTTGAACAGTTTTGCACGACTGACTTTGCCGAAGTCCGCATTCAGTACATTCAGTGAACGCTCTCCAGCCTGATCTTATTCTCGCGAAATTTCACTTTTCATTTCGTGTCTCATGCTCATAAATTAGTCGAAATGTACCTAACTTCCCACATCGTCGATTTTATCGCCTCCAACAACAACTTAACCGGGTCTCACGTCTTCGGACCGCATATACTTTGTTCTCACATGATTGATCCTTAGGCCGACCGCCGAACCTCTGGTGCGCAGCGCATCTAGCAAGGTTTATAAGCGCTTGGTACTTTTTTCCGATTAGTAATGTAATCTGCGAACCGGAGGTGGGTAAGCAGCTCGCCGTTGAGTTGCACACCGTCGTCCCAGTTGATGTCTCTGATGACCATTTCGAGACATGCCGTGAAGAGCATTGGAAAGATTGTATCGCTTTGTTTGACTTCTTCCTCGACCGAGACACGCACGGGTGAGGATAACAAGACAACGTCCGTAGTGCATCCGGAATTTGCCTCCCTTAAGAGGTTCATATCCTGAGCCGCAACACTTTGCTTCTCGAGAAGCTGTAGCACTATCTATCGAGGTCCTTTTTCGTAGTCGACGAAAGTGACGCACTTGGTTGTTCTTCATCAAGCTGTTGCGATGGTCAGCATACAATTATCTTTCTAAAATCCTGGTATACATGAAACGAGGCATATAGGGAGACAGTTCCTGAGATCCTTCCGATCACCATTGTTTACAACAGGATCGAGTTCGATTCTTTGAATCGTTGGGCGATGACTTGCCACAGCCACCTTATGCCGGCTTGCGGTATTTCCGGTGTTATACCGTCCTTGCCTGGTGCTTTTCTCTTTTTTCATCAGATTCAGGTCTTTCTAAATCTCTCTGACCAGAACTGATGGCATTTCTTTCCGCATCCTGTATGACAACGGAGGGACGACGGCTACAGTACACTAGAGGAGATTGGTGTAGAAGGTTTGGCAAATCCCATCTACTTCTTCCTTTCCGTTCACCGCGATGCAGTCCTTGTTCTTCAACGTCATCACTTCTAACCTGTAGAACCCCCTTTCGCACTTCTTGAGGCATTTCCGTTCCTGCACAGTCCTTAGGAGATTTTCTCTCCTGTAATGCTCGAATGATAACAGAGTGCTCAATCAGATGTGAACTCATTCTCTTGGTATGCCACTGCTTTTCCATCAGCTTCTTCGCCTGCTCCGAGATCTTACCTTTTGCATCTTTCGGCCCTGAAACCCACGTCCTCCTCAAGCACTCTTTCAACTTCTGGATCAGTGAGTCATGTTCTTCATCGATCCCTTTAAGCTGAATCAGGGCTCTTTACCAAGTGCTTTCTTCAGCTTCACTTCACCAACGACATTCACTCGCTACACCCTCGACGTTAGGTGAGGTGTTTTCTTCTCCCTGATCTCGTTCAGCACATTCTTCACTCACACAAGTTGATAGCTGCATGCTCTGTTGAATGGCTCTACTATTGAGACGTCTTCCAATATGTGTAATCTATTAACCAGGATGTAGTCGATCTCGTTCCGGTTTCTTGCCTGCTGCATTATCCAGATCCAGCTATTCTTCTTGCAAATGCTGTTCTCGATATTAAAAAAAAAAAACCTTTTGGCATCTGCCATGGTGACCAAACGGTCTCCTCTCTCATACCACTCTCCGGGCATGAAAATGTGTGTAATGTATATATATGTATGCGCATTGTGTGTGTATGTATGTATGTATGTTTGTATAAGAAAGAAAGAAAGAAAGAAAGAAAGAAAGAAAGAAAGAAAGAAAGAAAGAAAGAAACAGAGGAGAAAGAAAGAAACAAAGGAAGGGGGAGACATTTGTTCATATATTAGTTTACATCAACAAAAAAAAAAATCCGAGAGATCAAAAGATTTGTACTTGATCTGGCTCTTTACGTCAGGAGTTCGAATCTCCGTCTAAGTCTGTTTCCCGGAATAGTTAGGAAGTCAGAAAGGGTAACATGCAGCATTTGTCTGGTCATTTTTGTGGGTTGCACCCTTGATTCCTAACCATTTTTTTTTCTTTTGTAGAGTGCAGTCTGTTGCAAGCAACTAGTGCAGATTTTCAGTTTGACAAAATCATCTGTCCTGAAAAGACAATGGTTTATGGGTTATGTCCTTCATTCATATTTCCTCTGTGCGTTAAGACTGGTTATTTCTCACTCCACCATAGGACCACATATTCATGCCTGGGGCGGGAAACTGCAATAAAAAGAGCAGCAGCTCTGCGATAATTTGTTTAAGACCACTTTGGAATGAACTGTATAGGATCAACAAGATATTTAGTTTGAATGAAATTTTGGCAAATTTCTGAATTTCCTTTACATAAACCTGTAAAAGTTTTAATAAATCGAGCGGCTACATATTGAGAAAGAAACTTGTATAAACAGATATATTTGTATACATTTTGTTTACTTTATATTTATAGAATCCTACAGGCACGACAGGTGGGTTTGAATTGTGATTCTCATTTTCTTTCATTTGTTTAAGTATCGCGTGTTCAGATAGAGTTGAAGACGAAAAATTGTTTTTACTTGCTACATAATATCACCTTCTTTCTTCTTTCTCTTTCCTCATAAACATTTACGTGTGCCTATAATAATAAAAATACACAAACGCATACACACACATACGTAAATACAAATGAAAGCACAGTTACACCAATACAAATGCACATATTTGTGAGCTTGTGCGGTTTCCTATCGTATCATGTATAT
>NC_068990.1:3273760-3277045 GCF_001194135.2 Octopus bimaculoides
TAACTTAGAGATATCAAATATAAAATATACAAGAATAAGGGCAGGGAATCGTCAATTAATAATAGAATTAATAATTAACAATTTTGCCAAGTAGTTCAGTATGAAAAAAACCTTTATCGGTAAGACCATTTATCATCATAAATATACAGGGATTAGCAATTGAGTTGCTTCTCCAACATACTGAAAATTTAGAAATAGCAGTCAAAGAACTACTGATTCTAAACTACAAATTTTTCTCTAAAACGGATGGCGATATTTATGGCACACATAGAACAAAAAACCGGAGGGAAAAGCGTAAACAAAACAAGTCTTTAGTTAATTGGGTACTTATTACCCTACCTCACTAAATCTTTCACAGGCGTACACAATCCTTAAATTCACTTTTTGTCGTATCTCTCCCCTTTAGAATTATAGGCCTGAAATGTTTCATTTGGAATAAAAATAAGGGAAGCCTCACCAAGCTTAGAATGTCTAGAAAGATTATGGGAAGTAATAGTATTTCCAATTTCCATTTTGATATATTTCTAATAAAGCTGTAATTTGAGTGTAGTAAATGACATAAATGCACTCCTATCTACCTATCACAGGTAAATTTGTCACCAGGCTATTTCGTCTCCAGTCAAACCGTCACCCTTTTCTGCGTCAGAATGCTGTCAGGTTATTAACTGGTGTTTAAACAAAGCATTGATAAATATTTTTCATTATAAAACTTAAGCAGAGTTGCTGGTCTCCCGAGACGTTGGTTGTTTCACACTACTATACAGATGATGATGACATTCTAATGCAGAAAACATGCAGTAATAATGTAAGAATCAAAGACGAAGATATATTTGTATGGATAACTATACTTTTACTGATACAGTTATTTCATGAGAATATCAGATTGGTTATAATATATACTTTGAATAGACACACGGGCATCTTCCGTAATTATGGCACACTCCAACAAATAGATATTGGTATGTAATATGTATATTTTCCCGCCGACTGCCAGACTTGCAAAAGCAAATGCAAATTCCTGGTGAATAGTAAATAATATAAGGAATTTTATGGACGATGTTATCTTTCTCTTAACTCATTTTCCTACTAGTAGTTTCCAAACGTTATAGGCCGCTTAAGTTAAATATTTACATGAAAATATGCATTGGTCTGTAATATTTTTTCGTACTGAATTTTATTTTGCAGCGAAGAATTCTAATCTTTTGTAAGGGTACTAATCCGCTACTGGATCTTGCTGAATGGTATTATGTCCGTGTTGCACACGTTGTTGTAAGGATAAATGTGAACTAATTTCCACTCTGTGCCTATAAAATTCCTGGCGTAGATAAAAGGGAAATATTCTTGAACTGAGAGTGACGGGAGGTCCCTATATCGACTTACTGGTGTCTTACCGATATAGATTTATTATTGAGATTTTGATTTGGATCATTGAGACAGAATAAAACTTAAACGTTCCATTAGGAATAGATTAAGATTTATATTATCTGCCACGAAAGCACTTATGAATGTGTTAACTAATGTGCATTGACCCTTTGGTTTAGCAAGAAACGTCTGGCTTGTTGTTTAGCAAATTGGACGTAATTATTTAGAGAATTTTAACTGAGCTGCGATCACATGTTGTATAAAAAGTTTTTACTATTAATAAACATTGAAGAACTTTCATATTCAATGAAGACCACTCAGTTTAGCAATGTTTATCATGCCTGAAATATACTGACATAGTTACTGTACTCGTAAATGCTGAGGCTGTAAAAACGCGCCTTTCATATATTGCAGGAAACGAAATTATTCAGTCACGAACAAAATATTCATTAATGATTATTTGCATAGTGCTCTAAATAAATTTTGAAAACTGAATAAATTGCAAATCGAAAAAAAAATTTTTAATTAATATTTGAATAAAACTAAAGCATTCCGAAAATAAAATTGTGAAAAGTAATGGAAATATAATTTATGAACAGGAAAAGAATCAAAAAGAAAATTATAATGAAGGTAAAGAAAATTCAGCAGAAGAATTTAAAGCTATGATTAAAAGAACAAAAGGGAAGGAACAGAAAGCCACGCAGCAAATTCAGAAAGCCATAATGTTTGCAGATTGTAGGATGTTCATTTGGTTTTCTGTGGTTGTTTTATTATAACAGTGGTGGTTGCCTTATAGTAACACAACCGGCTGGTTATATATTATACGTCTTCTTTTAGTCATTATAAGCAGTATTCTTCAAGTGTAACTGGCAGTGAACTACCTGAGCGTTGTATGGCTTGAACAATAGATCTCTGAAAGAAATAGATCACACTCAGGATTACGAAGTATTTCACCTTATTGTTGTTGTTCCTTCATAACGATCGAATTGCTGAACTACAGATAAGTCTCAGCTCAAATCTTGTTAAACAACAGAGAGAAGTCTGAAAGTTGGAGACACGATAATTCCTAAATTAACTAACATTTGTAGATGAGAAAGAGATCAATCATTGCTGGAGGATTAGTGCGTTCATGTTGGTAGCTGTATGATAAGAGATTAAAAGAAGCTGAAAGAGGAGTCAAATTTGGAATAGTATAGATGGTTTCAATTCCAGACTAAAATTAGTCGAACAATTTCTTGTTGGTAGCGAAAGTTTGAAGGCCAGCAGAACGAAGAATAATTGGAGTAGGAAGGAAAGCACAAACAAAATCATTTAAGAAGTATTAAAAACCATGTTCATAACTTAAACATGGTCCCTATTGTTAGTTTCAAGCTTCTGTTCGTTTCAACGACGACGAGGGTTCCAGTTCATACGATCAACCGAACAGCCAGTTAGTAAGACCAACATGCAAGTTGTTGAGTAAGCCACAAACACGCATACAGCTAACATAGTTAAGAAGATTCAGCATGACCCAGAATTTCACAATGCTGGCCTTTTTGAAATACTCTCACAACTCATTTTGCCAGCTTAGTGGACTGGAGCAAATTAAAATAAATTGTCTTGCTCGAGATCACGACGTGCCACTGGGCGTCGAACTCACGACCATGTGATTGTGAGCCGAATAACTTAACCACTAAGCCAGGCGCCTTGATTTTATGCGTTTATAAAAGTTAGCGCATGAAAACCCGAGATTCAGAACGGAGTTCGCACGAGACATGCATACAAACACACACACCACACACCACACATCACACACACACAAACATATATATATGTGAATATGTGTGTGTGTGTGTGTATGTGTGTGTGTGTGTGTGTGTGTTTGAGTGTGTGAGTGTATATATACAAATATATATATATACATGTATATATATATATACATGT
>NC_068990.1:3278437-3282110 GCF_001194135.2 Octopus bimaculoides
TTCAAATCCTGCCGAGTTTACTTTGATTTCATCTTTTCAAGTTCAATATAAATATCAGTTGAGCATTGTGTTCGATGTAATTGATATACCGCTCTCCCAGAAGTTGTTGGCTTTGTGTTAACATCTTAAAAAAGCGAACTGTGTTCAAATCCCGCTGTACCCGACTTTGCCGGTCATCCACGTGGTGTCGATAATAGAAGCTTCTCGTTGAACACAGATAATGATGTAATCGATTATATCCCTCCCCTAAATTGCCGGCTCTCAGAAAATTTGAAATTAATGCTACACAATTGTACTTTTATGAGCCTTTTTTTTCTGTATTGTTTACACTAATGATTAATGAACATATCCATCTAGTGGAGATATTTATGTGAAGGCACATGGGCCAGAGCGTCGGGCTCATAATCATGAGCTAGTGAGTTCGATTTTCCAACCGGGTTGTGTGTTGTGGTCTTGAGCACGTCGTGTAGAAATAAGTTGCAACGTCACTGATACCAAGCAATATCGGCCTTTGCTTTCCGTTGGCTAACATCGATGGGGTGGTGACTGGAGGTTGGTACGCATGGGAGTCTGCTGGTCTTCTATAAACAACCTTGACTGAACTTCTGTGCCTCGGAGTGGAACTTTCTTGGTGCAATCCAATGGCCATTCATGACGGAGAACGTCTTTACCCATTATATATAGTTGAAATTTACAGAAAAACAAAAGACGAAGACAGGTGTCTAAACAACAAACTGGTGTATTAGTAAGGCCACGGGAAGGTGAGAAAGTCTTTATGTTTCGAGCCTTACACTCTTCAACAGAAAGGTACACCAGGAAATAAACATAGAGTGAATACAAAAAAATTAGGAGCTAGCGGTCAATCATACATACATGCTTACATAATGCATATATATATATATATACATGCATCATACATACATAGATACATGCATACATACATGCATACATACGTATAGACATACACACAAATTGACATTTAGCTAGATGCTGTGGATATTTAGATATTACCGAGTTAGATAATCCGTGAATCTAATCACCTTTGCTAATATTGACTTCTGCAGAATCAGTTAGCTTATAGATATTCATGGGAACCCCCTGTGGATAAGAGTATGTGCTTCGTATTTCAGCTGCTTAACGTTAAGTAAAAGATAGGCTTTATTTTTATTTAGACAGAAAGGATTAGCGCTTATGTATATATATATATATATATACATATATATATATATACACACATACACACACTACGTATAAATGTAAGTATATATGTGCGTATATGTTTGTAAATATATACATATATATATGAATATTATATATATATATATATATATATTTATTTATTAATTTTTATTTATTTATATATATATATACGCTATGTATAAATGTAAGTATATATATGTATGTATGTATGTATATAAATGTATCTGTTTATGTATGTATGTATTTATATATATATCTGCTCTCACACGTAGACATGCATACAAACATAACACATCGATACTCAAAAATGCATGCATACCCACATATATAGGTACATACATGCATACATCCATACATTGAGATACACACACACACACATCTATGCGTGTATGTTTGCGTGTGTGTATGTATAAATATATGTGTATGCATGTGTGTGTACATGTTTGTGTGTGTCTGAGTGTGAGAACCTGTCGGGAAAAGAGAAAAAATGTTAAGCGATCCAGAGAGACACGGAAAGAGTGGTAAGTGGAATGGAGTTACAGAAAGAGAAAGCTTCAGAAATATGTCTTTTCTTCGTATAATTTCTGTTCCATTGTCTTTCCGTTAGTGTCTTAACAGGTATTGATATTTGAAGCTGAAAGCAGAAGAGAAGAAATAAAAAGAATGCATTTATTTGTAAAATTGACATGACTGAGTAAGGATTTTCTAAAACGCTACAGGATCAAAGAAAAACGTTTATATTCTATATTTCCTTATATTTCTCTACGTTCTTAGTTATAATCCGACCGATATCTTCTTTGCCTTTGATTCATCGCCATTCGATAAAATAGTGACAAGTCATGTAATGTGAGGATTCAAACGGTTTATAAACATTTGCTATAAATTTTAGATCTTGCGACAATATATGGAAATTACAAATTGGATACTGCACGTGCTATAACTATATAGCGCTTTAACGTTAATGATTGATATCAAATATGTTATGGAAAGCAACGTTTATAAGATTGAAACAACAATAGGAATTAAGCTACCGAATGGCCAACAAGTTTTTCGATCCAGTGTATGCATTTCCCATGGCCTGGTATTTCTAACTGAAGAAGGTGAACGTTCCGTTTCTGCTAATAGTGTTGTTTTGGTCTCATCGTAAATCAGAATCTTTTCCTGCATGGTGCATAACAACAAGGTAGATGTAAAATCGATACGCCTTTAAAATAGCGTGAATATTAAGCATGAATATTACAATCGTATAGTAAAGACATGACTGTGTGTCTGATAGTTACTTGCGTATCTCTTGAACACTAGATGTCGGGAGGCGTACATGTAATGTAATTTACATATACATATGTGTTTATACGTGTTTGTGCGTACGCACTACGTACGCACTACGTACACACACACACACACACACACACACACACACACACACACACACACATATATATATATATATATATATATATATATATGGTATTTTCCTGGCGAATAGAACACAACATGTTGTGGTCGATAGAGTCCACTCAAGCCCAGTGAAAGTCACTAGAAGTGTCCTTCAGGGGACTGTCTTGGACCCTCCCCTCTTTATAATCTATATAAACGACCTTTCCAGCAAAGTGAAAATATTTGCTGATGCAACTAAACGAGGGAAAATTTGAGCCGATGCAATTTGGAAGAAAGATTATGCTAACAGCCATACTCTCTTCCTTCAGGTGGAATCGCTCACAGCATATGAGAGACCCAGGAATAGCAGTTGATAATAATCTCAGTTGGATTGCCCACATCAACAATAATGTCGATATTGCTCGTAGGATGAGCGCCTGGATCTTAAGAACCTTCCGGTCCAGAGAATAAGGTGTTATCATTCCATTTTTCTCCTCCTTTGTACGGCCATACCTCGAATACTGCTGCCCTCTGTGGTCTCCCCATACAAAACAAAACGTCTCGAAAATTGAATCACCCCAGAGGGCATTGACTAAACGAATTAAGGTCATGAGTGATCTCGATTACTGGGACCGCCTTAAAGCATTGAGACTCTACTCTCTCCAGCGCCAACGTGAGCGGTTCATCATATGCCCGATGTGGAGTTTATACCGCCACCATTGCCCAAATGACTTGAACATTAGCTTCAAGATTCATCCAAGGTTGAGACCACAAGCCATACGTCCTCTACCCAATTCATGGTCACAACATAATGGTACACTGCGACACAATTTGTTTTCCTCATCAGGTCCTGCCCTAGTTAACATTTTCCCGAAACTGATCAAAGAGGAAAAGGATCCCTTCACCTTTAAACGGAGTCTGGACAAATTTCTTCAAGGAATACCAGATAAGCCACCTATAACTGGCTACAATCCACTCAACAAGACCTCCCTGCTTGAATGGAACATGATATCACAAAGCTTGACTTAAAAAGGATTTAGATAATCCTATCACGTAGTGCTATTAAGTTAGACATAGCCTGGACCAATCTTTGGTT
>NC_068990.1:3282120-3290094 GCF_001194135.2 Octopus bimaculoides
TATATATATATATATATATATATATATTTATATACATGTACATATACATATACACATACATACATACATACATACATACATATTTACATATATAAGTCCTAATCCTTTCTGTGTAAATAAAGCCTAATTTTACTTAAAGTTAAGCAGTTGAAATACGAAGCACGTACATATATATGTATATGTACATATATATATATATATGTGTGTGTGTGTATGTGTGTGTGTGTGTGTGTGTGTGTGTGTGTGTGTGTATGTGTGTGTGTGTGTGTATGTAAATATGTCATTGAGCTGGCAAGACCATTACTGTGCCGGATAATATATATTCACAGACACACACACACACACACACACACACACACACACACACACAGGTTGTTGAAAACGTTTCTCGGCAGTAAGTATTTTATTGCAAAATAAATATTCATATGATGGTATAAGATTACAAAAGAATATATTAAACTTTACATGACTTTAAAAAACTTTATAAGAGGAGTTGAAAGTGTCGTCCTTCATTTTCAATACATGAGTTGTCCCTTCTACACGTTTTGAAATACATCTTAGAGAAAAGAATTTACTGCAGAGAGACTTTTCGAACACCCTATATACATATATATATACATACACACACACACACACACACACATATATATATATATATATATATATATATATATGTGGCCTGAATTTAGTAGTAATTATTGAGCGTAGCGTATAAGTAAACACAATTAGATCTCATAATGCAAGGAATCAGTTGCATAAACAAAGTACCTGCACTTCTAGAGATCTACGTTGCGTGGAAACCATTGTAGTGATCAAAAAATAAATGTCCAACCGTAAACCTTCTTGTTGACTCCAAATATTTTCTATTATATATTCACGCATGACAGATACCCCAACGCAAAACCTGGATATGAGTATAAAAGCACTGGCGGATAGCATAGAGTAAATGTGAAGGTGGACGAGCTTTATACTGTACTCGACTACGTTCTTAACAGAACATGACATAAGTATATGTATATATATATGAAACTCTTCGAAACGCTTAGTTCAGTATGGTGGCAGCTGATGTAGGAAATGTTCTCTATGTGGCCTGTGTGTTTTCGGTGCTCCTTTTATGTTCTGTTTTTCAATTTGTCCACCTTCTTTTGTGGCGTCCTGTACCCAGATATGCATCTATATATATATGTACATGTAGGTATGTACATACATGTACGTATATATGTCTATACTCACATCTTATTTGTATTATATATATATATATATATATATATATATATATATATATATATATATATATACGTATGCAAGTATATATAAACATACATTCATGCACATACATACACACACACACATATGATTAGATACTTATATTTCGGCCGCTTTAGTTTGTCTACCACTTTAGTGTAAAGTATCTCACCACGTATGTATATTCATGTCTATGCATTTTCCTCAGTAGTATCCACCGGGGTGGGTCTGGCGTAAACTCACATAAACGAAAATCGCAATAGAGCAAAGGACATCATTTTCTGAGATATTCTATCCCCTAATCTCCCAGTTAACGCTATTCGGCACACAAATATTTTATATTTTAACAGCTTTTCAAATTTAACTTCTCAAATTGCATATCGAACCGTAATATTTTCTGTTTTTCTGGGCGAGCTATAAATAAGTTAGCATCATAAAGCAAATCAATTTGGAATCAATACCATATCGAACTCTCTCCCTCCCTCTCTCTCTCTTTCACTCTCCATCCACCAACTATATCTATATATAAATATATGAGTGTGTGCGCGCATATGTTGATAGTAGCGCCTTCTCCTAAAGCAGATTCACTCAACTGAATTTTCTAACCGATTGAATGAAAGGCCTTTATTATGATCTGTTTAATATTACTAGCGTTAAGGACAGTGATCAAAGAATAAAATAGAACAACCCTTAAAGTGATGAAAAAAGAAAACAGTTTCGATTCAAAGTGGAATCATTCATTCCGATGCACATGTATTCAACATATGAATACGAGACACTTACATATCAAATCTTTCCATTTATATCTCCTTCCCCCCTATTCATTCTCCTTTTCGATATACATACACACATACATACATACATATATATATGTATATATACATATATATATATATATATATATATATGTGTGTGTGTATATATGTGCATATGTATATATATATATATATATATATGTGTGTGTGTGTGTGTGTGTGTGTGTGTGTGTATGTGTGTGTGTGTGTGTGTGTGTGTATACTGATGCACGCACATATATATATATCTACATGTGTAAACATGTGTGCATGTGTGTATATATATATTGTAACCAATATTTGTTTTCTCTGTTTCCCATTAAGACTAGAGTCTTATATCAAATCCCACTCCCTTATAACTATCTTTCTATTGTAACTAACTAGTTGTATGATCTTCATTCCTATCCCTCTGTTGTATCTTTGGCAAAGTCGAACGCTATCTTTTGTGAAGCTTTACCCATCCTTGTTTTGAAGTTTCTCTTTTCCATTTTCCTTTGAATGTGCTTCGGGCTACGCAAATCATTGTTAAGATTAAGGTTGATTTCCTAACTTCGGACATAGTAGTGTGATGGTTGATGATACAAGCCTCATCTAGTCAGCCGAGCAACTGTTTAATGCGCGTGTACTTAACAATCAGTCTCTATAGGAGAATCGATTCGTGTTTTATAGACTAAACTCGTGTCTGTATCGAATTCTGGAAAATGTGGCACTGTGAATCATGTCCATGGCAATTCTTTCTTAGTTCTTTTGATTGTTTATATGTTTGGGCTTTCAAAATATTTTACGAATATCAAAATTTAATCTCTCACAAATTTAAAATTGTATTTTAGATTTAAATTAAAATTCATGGGAAGATAACCCTTTTAAATGAAAATTAACGATTTCTCGTTTAAGACGAAACGAAGTGATTCACTGTTATATTACTGGTACTTACTGTGGTGACCAACAAACGTGGGGGCTTGATCTCATCGATGTTATCTTAACCCTTCATCCTTTCAGCTTTCGATAAAATGAAATACAGATCAGTAGTGAGGTCGATTTTTCTGTCTTATAACACATTCTATATCTGAGTGGCAATATTATATAAGATTGAGTCGAAGTAGTTTGGATCTGGTTGAAGCCACACGTCATATGATATGACAAGGTGGAATTCATTTTCAACGATATGTCATTTCTCTTTATATATCCTTTGCAACAGCTTATTAAAAGAAGGACAGCAGACATGACACTTTGCACGCCCTCCGAGAATGGTCGGTGGAAGAGAGACGGAGAGTGAGGGAGAGAGAGAGAGAGAGAGAGAGGAGAAGAGGGAGGGAGGGGAAAGAGTTTTATGACCGGCGTCAAAGTCTCATACTCGCAGGAGATTTCATTCTGTTATGTGTATACTCCTGAGTCAAGTGGTTCTGTTAAACCGGGCAAATAACTAAGTCTTCTACACGGAGAGCCGAATAGTTTTCTGACGAATTACCACCGTTTCTATCCATTAGTTTTTACTCACTCACTCACAATGCTTTGTCAATCGAAACGTCGATTATCTAAAGTGGGACTCAATAAGAAACATTGTATTTGCGAATTCAAAATACACTGAGCAATTTGCTCGCGAAGCGAATTTCTTAAACATTAGTTGCACAACCACCCATAATAATCTCTACAATGTAACGTGATTAAAGTAGGCGTTATCTATCATATAACGTCATAGTATGATTTCTCTGACATAACGTTCTGTGAATGTAAAAAGAAAGTTGACATTAAGCTGGACGTAAATGCTGCTATCTAGAATTGCATCTATATTCATATCTTACTGACCTATTGGTCTCAGTGGTAATACTGTAAATGACAACTCTAATTAATTGCATTTTGATGTATTTATCAGAATGGATATCCAAGTTTAATTATCATATTTAAATTTAGATTGGAAGTATTCGCTATTATATTAAGAAATATTCTGTTTTTCTTGCTAGAAACTATATTTTCTCGTTTAGAGTATCTTATCTAACTCAAAAGCCTTCATAGTAGTATTTTCTTATAAGCCACGGTATTGGATTGACACTTCCTCAGATTCTTATTACTGTCGTTCACATACCAATAAGGCATGCCGGAAAATCTAATGGGCATAAGTATTTCGCCCATGATGTCATGTCTTCTTTTTTAGTTAGTTTAATTAAGATTACATTCTACAATATACCCTTCCCTTGGTTGTTTGTTCTAGACGCTCGAGTGACTTTGGAGAGTTTTTCTCGTGTCTTCGATGATGCTCCATTAGAGTACTGTGAGTACGCTAAACACATCTTCGTGAAGTTGTTTACTAAGGTTAGCTTGTTAAGTTTTAATATCAGCAATGTATGTCCAGAGGAGACTCGTGCGTGAATATTTACGCTCAAATCTTATCTCTGGGAGCAGTTACGGTTCTTGGAATATCAACGATGATATGAACAGTAGTATTTTTCATGCACTTTCTCAGTTTAGTGCCCATAACACTTTGCATGTACCCCGTCCCCGAGATAGCTGTGAAGTTAGAAAATATCATCAAACCGAATAGTTGACCTGCATGCATTCCACCGAAAAAAATTTCTACAAAAAATATCTAAGAATTAGCAGGTCACCACCTAATTAGGCCAGGCTAAGATTTGAACTCCAAATCGCAATAAAACGAGCAAATACTGCAATGCAGCCCATCTGAGACAACAACTATTCTGCCTGTCTGCAGATCCATGCTATTATGTGATGTACCAACGTCAGGTGGGGAGCTGGCAGAATAGTTAAGACATGGGCCAAAATGCTTACTGACATTACTTACGGATTTACGTTCTAAGTTCAAATGCTGCCGAATTCAACTTTGACTTTCATATTTTCAGGGTTAATAAAATAAGAAGCAGTCGAACAATCATCTTTGCTTCCTCCACTAAAATTGCTGCCTTGCGCCACAATTTGAAACCATAATGTAAGGATCTGGCAGAAACGCTAGCGCGTCAGACAAAATGCTAAGCACCAATTCTTCTGGTTCTTTACGATTTGGACCCCAAATCAGTCGAGTTAGACATTGTCTTAGATCCTTTCAGAGACCATAAGCTAAGTACCAGTTGAGCACTAATTTCCACACCCATCCCACCCACTGCCCCTAAAACTGGTGGTCTTGTGTCAAAATTTGAAGCAATAATTTGCTGACTTCAGAAGAAATGAAAAGCAACGCTGAGCTAAGCCAGATTTGAACACAGAAGGAAAGGTGCAGGGATATATCCCTCTTGATATTTCGTTTCGCTCTCTAACAACTTTTAGGGCAGTAATGACAGAATTGATGAAGTATCGCTGAAATTGCTTCGTAGCATTTAGTTCTAACCCTGTAGATGTCAAACTTACTTTTCATGTTCCCAGATTCAATAAAATGGAAATGTCAAGATGCATCCATTCAAATGTGACACCGAATGTATGGCACCAGCTTAAAATGTAAAACGATCAATTTGTTGTTATTGATAGACACGTTCACTAAAATATATATATACACACATACCCTCATACACAAACACACACACACATATATATTGGTGATTGTTTTTACGTATATTTATATATAAGATTTTAAATTGAAGGATTGCTCGAAATTTTACAGTACAGTAAGGGATATTATTTATAAGAAGAAAAGATTGGCAGCTACTACTTCGAAATTCTATCTAGCCTTCGTCTGACTGTGTGACCTTGTATCCTTTACAGTTACATAACAGAAATATTTTGAAATTTATCTGAAGTGTTAAGTTTTTACAACGAAGGGATTCATCATTCTATGTAACTTTTCTAAATATATTCAGGTGAGATTTGGCTCTCATATCCAATTGCTCACGCAGAAGCTCGATGCTTTGTTTTTGTTGCACCATGCAGCGTACGATTGCAAATTATATTCGTTTCCTCGAAGAATGATATTAGAATAAGAGCATATTACTAGCGAACTGTCCTTCAGAAAATTCATATTTCAAACGTAATCGTATAATTGCTGTTGAGCCAACACTATACTAAGTATTGCAAGCCGTACTTTCGTTTTACAAATTATTGGAGTCTTGATTAGAGTAAATCTATCGCAAGTTTATTCAATTAAGAACAACCTCGTTTATTGCCAACAATCTAACCTATCATGGTATCTACAGTGCAGTGTCACAGCCAACTGGTGAAAATTAAACACACAATTTCCTCCAGAATGCGAAATGTAAAATTACTTCGGTTTAATTTAATTTCTTCTAGATACGTTTTCAGCTATGCATGTGTGAATTTGTTTAACCCCATTACGCTTTCTCTTAATGACTTTAAAGTAATTACAGCTGCTGCGATAATGAGGGACGTATAGCAATTAGAGTTTTAAAGGGATGTTTTCCAATTCTTCTCCTGTTGCCCATTAAATATAAATTACATCTGATGTTGCTAGAACGGCAAATTCATGGGTAGCATGATGAATAACCTGTAACTACAGCAGAGATAAAGTATTTTATGGATGCCATTATGGTTACCTGCATTGAGAGAAATTTCAAAAATAGAACTAAATGTGTGTTCTATGTTCGCTTAATCTGTTGGCAAAGGTTTAGAGCCGAAATTAATCAGTGGCAATTCAACGAAGATATGTGTGCCCTTTAAAAGTATAAGGCACCACATCCAAAGAGATGCAAGAGCTCTTATGAATTGCATTGCCAGCTGCATAAACATGATAGAATTTCAAGTTGCATTAGCATGGTAGTTGTGATAACCCTTGTCTATGATTCATCCAAGAGCATATATCGAAATAAAGTTACAACCGAATTTATAAGCCATAAGCTTTATATATCTTCTTACAAAATCAACAAAATGGGACCGGATAAAAACACAACCAAGAGGATACGGATCAATGATTGTTTAAAAGATAAGACAATCCCGTATCCACATTAACATTAAACATCTATTTAAGCACAATATTAATTACGCGGGTAAGATGAATATGCATAATAAATACATCTAATACCAAATAAAATGACTCACGCATCCATACTCACATGCACATTTCTTTACAAAAATGCCATACGTACACAACGCACATTCACGCGGACAATTACATGCAGACACATAAAATTACAGACCAATTTTGTTTTGAATATGCACTTTCAAAACTGACGGCTGAAATGCCCACTGAAATATTTACATTCTGGCTAAATTTATTCAACTGTATAAACCAAAGAACACAAACAAAGACAATGATATGATGGACTCTTCTTTCGAAGACGACGTGTGAGCATTCATTTTTTCTCGAACGACCTGCACAAAGGATTTGTTTATAGTGATCAGGTGTTCGTGTCACACATCAGTTCACTCTCTCCGTCAAATCGACGTTGCCTTAACAGATGCATTGTGTACCATGCGTCAGGTGTCAAAGTGATTGCAGAGCAACGGGAGATGAAGTGTTTTGCTCAAGCGTATGTGTGGTGGGGGGAGCGGTGATGGTATATACGTCTCTAAAGGAAATATTGTGTGTAGAGTTAGATCTATGACTGTTGACTTTAGAAAAGCACGTAGGGGAAATATAGTGGTGTGATTACTACTGAATGTAGTAATATTGCTCGACATGATATGCAGAGCAAGTCCATTCGAAATTATGATAAACACAATTTTATGGATATATATTCGATTCAATTTCTAGAAGGCTTCTTTTTGAATGAAAATCTATACTCCACAGACGTAGCATTTATGTATGATACACAATATAGTTTCAGTTTATACTTATATATTATAATTCCGCAACCTCTTAAACGTACATGGCTAAATACTAACGTAGTTATACTGAGACACACGCAAATGGATATATATAAGCATTTATTTATATATTGACTCAGAGACACATCTATCTATCTATCTATCTATCTATCTATCTATCTATCTATCTATCTATCTATCTATATATATATATATATATATATATATATAT
>NC_068990.1:3294095-3303996 GCF_001194135.2 Octopus bimaculoides
TGGGTTTAGGAAGTCTATTCACAGGAATTTGCATTGCACATTTTCTGTGGCCTTCCTGAAGTCTTTCATTTCAACAACCATATGTATATAAATATACATACATGTTGACGCGGGTACATGCACAAGTACATACTGCATCTCTCTCTCTCTCTCTCTCTCTCTCTCTCTCTCTCTCTCTCTCTCTCTCTCTGTTACGTATTCACGCACAAACACACACGCACACATATACACCCACATGCACTCTCTCTCTCTCACACACACACACACGCATACACACACACGTGTGTGTGTGTGAAGACATGTGAGTTTTGAGGTGGTGTACCTATGGAAGATCCGAGAGGCATTGGCAAGATTCTTTAGCATCGAGCGTTACACCAGCCCCTTATAAAACACCACTGCGCTGTTCCAAGATCTCATTCGTCCCGTCTAGGGTACTGCAATAGCATCGGATTCAAAGGCCCACAGCTAATTTTAATATCTTGCCAAAAAGCCAGAGAAGTCTACGTGGAGTTTGGGTAGAGGTATTCAAGAAGCACGCTGACTGTCTGCTGTCCATGTTCACAGATGAACCTACATCATAGAAAAATTTCAAACGAGTACAGCAATATCACATACCACCATTCACTAAAAGCCAACCCCATACGAAAGGTGATGGTACCGGTGATGGTACATTGAAAAGGTGATGATACCGGTGGTGATCCAGTAGTGCCACAACCTTTAAGCTGAAGCACATAAACGAATAAAAGAAATTTATATGATTGACTTACCCGATGTAGTCACGTTACGAAGCGTGTTTTAGCACACTCTCAGAATTCTGCGCATCATCTGACCTCTTTGTCTGAAGGATATGTGTGTGTGTGTGTATGTGTGTGTGTGTGTATTATATTGTAATACATATTATATATTATAGATAGATATATAGATAGATATGCGTATATATGTATAGACTCAAACACAAACATATGTGTATCTATGTGTGTAAATTTTAACAGAATAACTCATATACCCTTTTAGAATGTATTAAGTCTAGCAAGGCAGTACAAATACAGAAAACTGAAAAGTGGGAAACGTAGAAACTTAGAATAGGAGCTTCGAAAAGGCATCACAATTGAAATGCTTGCTACAAGACCAGTTCTTCGATGCTATGCACGGAACCATCCTATGTGCCCGAGTGGCAGGATTGCAATGGCAACAAAGTCGCAATTTGGTTGTTAAGTGGACCATAAACGGCATAGGATACTCATCAAGAAAATATCGGGAATGGATAGTGGGCCGAATGGCAAAATGGATTATAATTGTTTTGTTGAATTAGGTTCTGTGAATAGCCCCTAACAGTTGTGTAAGTATGGGGATTGAGGTTTCACTGACTGTCGAGAAAATTAATTGGTTTTGATGGGTCTTCCCTGTGAGCTTTACTTTTATTTGTGATTTTTTGTCTGGGGTCGTCTTGCTAGCAGAACTGGAAAATTCAAAATTCTTTAAGTCGAGCCGTTGACATGAGGCAAAATAAGCCGTGGAATTTCGTTGAGCCTGCAGTTCGGCCGGTTCAAGCTGTGCAACAGCGTCGTAGATCACTGGAGGGGTAACTCGCTAACTTCCTTGGATTTTGGTTAGGGTCAGACATACAAGTAGAGAAGTACTAGGTTGAAGTGACGATTTGGGTGACAGAAGAAATGGGCTAGCAGAAACTGTCTTGTCAGCGCCTGCTGTAGAAGAGACACGTTCCATTGGTGAAACATTCTATATGCTGTTAGCATTCGCTGTGTAGGGAACTGGACATGATTGTTGTTGCCGCTTGTCAAACTTCCTTTCCAAAAGCTCGGCACTGTGACCGATGCATTCATGGATCATGAGTTGACCGAGGCAGGGCGCCTGGTACCTAGAGTAGACCTTTCTGCCAGTTAAGCAACGCGGTCAATAGAAATCCCACTTTGGCATTCTATAGACGGTTGAGACAGATATCGTTTTCAAGAAGAGTCAGTCACGATGAGAATCAACTGGCCGGTTTTCGTTGGAGGGCTTTCAAGGATTATTATTCTTGTCATTGCTAATACGGCGAGCTGGAAGAAACGTTAGCACTCTGGACAGAATGTTTCGTGGTATTTCGTCCAGAGTACAAATACCGCTGAGGTGGACTTTGCCTTTCATCGTTTCGGGCTTGATAAAGTATGTACCATTTGAGCTCTGGGGTCGATGTAATCGACTTACTCACCTCCCGAAGTTGCTGGCCTTGTGCTAAAACTTAAAAGCATTATTATTATTATTATTAGGTTTATCTACCTCAAAGTGTCACAGAAACGATAGTATGCTATGTATTTCTCTTGCTGTAATAAGTCAACTTTAGATTCTGAGATCGAATTCAAACTATTCTGATTTGACAATTTATCTCGTCGAGGTGACGTGATAAGCAGTTACATAAAATGAATTTAATTCCATCAACTAATTTCCGATTCTATAAATATTTTGCCTTTGGACTATAAGACAATTCCACTGTAAATTTCTCAGAATTTATTGTTGATGCACTCGTGCCATTTCAATCACATACATCATCTACTAATCGCAGGTTTTAGCCACTGGCCAGTCACGCCCAGCAGAATCGCTTCGATAAAATTCGAAGGAAATGCATTCGCTTAATCTCCACCAGCTCTCTGTAATTGAAGTAGAAATAGAGTTTAATATTTCTACAAGAAAATGAAGATGAATACCCTAGTTAGAAGTGTCAACCTTCCCTCGAAATCGATTGCAAAATAAATGAAAAGACTACAAGACACTATATCGAGAATTATGCAAAGTAAACACGAATGGCACAACATAGAGAAAGAATATTCAATGGTTGTTATCGCAACTGGCGTCATTGATTTTTCGCTTTAACTTTGCATGCGATGTATGAAGATATTGTCTCATGGTATTTCTCATTAAGCCTCTGACACAAACCAACACAAACATGTAAACGGTAACACGGATAAGCACATATATTCAGAAATTTAAGACAAGCATACACAAACACACACGCAGACATGCACTCACAGAAAAAATATATACAGACACACACATACATATACACATAATACAGACATATAGACGCATATATACGCGCACACACACACACATATATATATATTTATTCACACTTTTACGTTTAGTTTTACTCTTACTTGTTTCAGTCATTATACTACGGCCATGTGTGTGTGCTTGTGTATGGATGTATATGTATATATTATGTATGTATATATTATGTATGTGTATATATAGTAGACTCATGCATTGCCGCTTTGTTAAGAAACAGGTCCCGATGTGTATCTTTGTAATGTCTTCAGTCAATGCCTTGCTGAACTTAAAAAATGTATTTCAGTTAACTTTGGAAGCCTTAAGAGGGACTACCGCCCGAATTCAAAGTGCCAGTCATTTCACATTTCGTTTGGTTGATTCTGCATGAGAATCATCATAGGTGTTCGTGGAAGACTCAACCAGAACAGTCAGCGAAAATACACGTGACATCAACCCGGGAGCAGTGCCACCTCCTCAACGATTTAGGGTACTAAATTTAGATGCGGTGTTTGTCATCCAGACTAGAGTTTCCGACCCACGAGCTTTCATGCAAAAGGAGGCGGACGGCCGTAGTTTACAGAGACATCTGCTTGGTGATTAGGTTCAAGGGCCATCAATCTAAGCCATTCAGTATCATGCACTCGGACCGTCAAGATATTCCTTTCTCGTCTCTTTGTATGTACTTACACTTGAAACACTACAGCGGAAACTGGAGACGTTATGGGTGGGGAAAGCATCCCGCCAGATCTAGTTCAAATTCCGCCGAGGTCGACTTTGCATCTCATTCATTTGGGGCTGATAAATTAAGCAACAGTGAAACACTAGGGTCGATGTAAATGACTAGGTACCTCCCACAAAATTTCAGGCCTTCTGCCTATAGTAGAGAGGATTATTATTATTATTATTATTATTATTATTATTAGTAGTAGTAGTAGTAGTAGTAGTAGTAGTAGTAGTAGTAGTAGTAGTAGCAGCATCGGCGACGGCGGCGGTAGTGGTGGTGGTGGCGGCGGTGACGGCGGTGATGATGGTGGTAGTAGTAGCAGCAGCACCAGTAGTGTTCTTGTTGTTGTTTGATGTTGGTCTTGTGGTTGTTCTGCATGGAAAACAAAGTGTACAGTGCAGCATCTACTGCATCGATTCGATCAACAATAATGTTTTGCAAGGAATATGTGGCTTGTTGCCAGTGAGAGAACTTTATATAAATTCATCGATTTATGAATATTTGCACTCTTAAACTGTGTGTGTGTGTGTGTGTGTGTGTGTGTGTATCCATGCATACATACATACACACACACACACACACATATATATATATATATATATATATATATATATATACACACACACAGATTTTCGGTGCGAAAGCCCTCATTTTTCTGCCGAGGGCTTATATGCCCCTTTATTAGATTATTTCCCTTAGTCATTGCTCGGTGATCGCCATATGCTTTAAGCTTATATAAAAATATCATTACTATCATTTACATATATACATACATACATGTATATATATATATAACTATTCAAAAGTTGCAAGACGCAACGAAACTTTTAGAAAAATAAATAAATGAGTGGAAATTTTACCGGTGAGTGTGTTAATTATAAGGCACTAAAAGATGACTCTCCCCAGACACAACAGAATATGCTTCAACACACGAACTCACATAAAGAATATTGCAAACCAAATCGAAGAACGAAATACGGAAGTTGTTTAACGTATAAGGGATACAGGTATGTGTCACAAAATGAATAGAAGTATGCACTGATTTTCTGTGCATCGACTGATGTTTGAAAGGGCATCTTTCTATACTTGAAACATTTTCATTTTTAACTTTTTGTTTCTGCAAGTCGGATGGATATTTGTTGAAAAATAGTCGCGGAAAATACCCGTAGACTGATGCATTTCAGCCTTCAAGAATTCTGCTTTAGCCACTTCGGTGGGGTCTACTTCACGATATTAATTTGGAAAGGCACACTCAGAGATTTGAAGATCTCTCAGAGTTACTTCCAAAATACGTGTCTGGTTTACTGCTGAAGCCAAGTTTTAGGTTTCGATTCCAGTATCTGATTCGTACGCACACACTAGTGATTGTGGATAAAAATGAATCCCAATATATTCAAGTTACAGTTTAAAATGAGTTTTTGAAGATATCCACGTTGGTCAATAGTTTGCGAGTAGCTAAGTTTTGTCAACTGCGTATTTAACAGGTGAGTGAAAACAGATTTTAGCGCAGTTCTTATGTCATAATAGATAGTGCACTAAGAAATAATTCAAACTTTTCTGGAGACCAAGATAAGAAGTGCTAACTACTTCGAGTTTCTACCGTGTAAAGGCAAGCAACCAAATCTAAAATGTGTGAAGCTTCAGGAACTAAGATAATTCATTGAAGTTTGTCAATAGTTCTATTTTAAGTGGATTAGATTAAAGAATAGCCAAAACAAGCAAGTTAGTTTCAAGCTGGCTTTAATTTACTAAAAGTTCTAATGAAAGAAATGTCAGAGATAGACGTTTATAATGTAATACTAGTAGCCATGGCAAGAGAAATATCTCATTTACATTCAACCATTTCTATTGTTATTATATAGCTTAAAATTATCACCTCGTGATATATACGTTTTTTCTGTTCTTTCATGTCATCAATATATCAGGCCATAGAAAGTATTAAGCTATTAAGTATATATTCATTCTGTAATTATAAGACGCAGCCAACACTGTTTGATCATGGAGTCCACTTTGCAAACAAGAAATTTAGGTTTCAATTTCAGTGAGTGGAAGCTTGGACAGATCATATCCTGTGAGTAGATTTTGTAGAGTAAAACTTATAAATTATACAATCCTTACATTTGTTTCGCTACCGTATGCTAGTAGAGTATGGGATGGAATAATCATTACTCAGACGATCATCCAATCATCTTAGACCGCTGGTTTTTCAGAACAAATTAGTATTTTAATCCATTGCATATTATTAGCCTCAGTTCATATACAGAAAAACGAGAACTGTTAAATGCATGAAATTATATTAGATATACATAAATTTACATATAAAGTACGAATCAACGTTTAGGTGTGCGTTTATGCCTGTAGATGAGTGTACGTATGTGCAGTCCTGTGTTTCCGTGTGTGTGCGTGATATGTGATGTTTGTATAACTATATAGTTCTAAAATCGGCTTGCTAGAACTGCGGGACGGTGAAAAAGAAATAAGTGAATAGCAACATGAACAAAACTATAAAGATTAAAGAACGAAACAGTTAATGAAAGTGAAATATCATGTAATGTTTGAGAGTAAGAGTGGCTGCAAAACGGCCGCAGTTTCAGTGACTTTAGTAAAGTTAAAGAGTGGTTGGAACACGATAAATTTTGCTATAACAACGAAATTTTTCATTTTAAAATGTAATACTAATATGAACTCCACCACATTATTGCATTTTCCCTGATAAACATATTTTGTAATGTTAATTATAAAACTATTTAAAGTAAAACTATCTAAAGTCATGCCCGTCCCGTACCTGTACGTGCTCACCACTTTTTACAGAAAATGAATGGAACAACTTTGTTAGGTGACAATTTCCGTACTGTGAAATCTGTTGTAATCCGTAAATTCAACAAGTCACTATTCATCTGCAAATCTATTTCGCATTCCACAATTTACTGACTAATGAAGTCATTTCCTCCGCGTTTTACAAATTGCGGTTATAGACGTGCATGAGGCTCGCGTGATGTCACATAATTCTACCGTTCATAATTAACTCCAGAATATATGATTACATTGACTGGACTGCAAATAAGTAATTTAGAATATAAGTTGTTAATAATTTGCGAGTGAAATAAATCCAAGAGATTCACAGCAGAAAACTATGACAAAGAAAGATCGCTGTTGCCACAGCAAAAACATTTTTTCCTCCACGCATGGAGATTTTATTTATGTTCAACAGAACGCATATGTCAGAAGTTTTTAAAAATTCCATGCTGGAGATTGTTTGCTCAAAGCTGACCACTTGCTGGTCGACCTACTGAGGTTGATTATGATCGAATAAAAGCCATAATTGAATCTGACTATCATATAATTGTGTGAGAGATTGCAGAGAGTTTTAATGTATCACACTCGACAATTGAAAATCACTTAAAATGTCTTGGACTCGTTAAGAAGCTCGATATTTGGGTCCCATATAAAGTGAAAGAGATTCATTTAACACAACGAATCAATATTTGTGATATGCACCTTAAACGCAATGAAATCGACATTTTTGAAACGAATCATCACTGGTGATGGAAAATGGATTGCCTACAATAACATCAATCGAAAACAATCATGGTCCAAGCGTAACAAACCACATCGAAAACTGAATTGCATCAAAAAAGGTCGTGTTGTCAATTTGGTGGGATTACAAAGGTATTGTGTATTTTGAGCAGCTTCCAAGGAACGGAACGATCAATTCAGATGTTTACTCTCAACAACTAATGAAACTGGAGGAAGCAATAAAAGAAAAACGGCCAGAATTGGCAAATCGTAAAGGAATCGTGTTCCAGCATGATAATGCTAGAACACACACGTCTTTACTAACTCGTGAAAAATTATTGGAGCATGTTTTGGAAGTGATGTCAGATCCACCATATAGCTCTGACCTTGTGTCATCAGATTAGCATTTACTTCGAAGTTTGCAAAATTCTTTGAAGAGTAAAACTTTTAATAATGATGATGACCTGAAATCACACTTGCTTCATGAATTTGCCAGAAAGGTGGTAAAAGGTCATCGAAGAAAATGGAAAATATATAATTGATTAAAATTCATTCTTTTTATGAAAAAATGACTAACATTTACTTCACAGTAAAAATCCGAAATTACTTTCTTGCCAACCCTTTACATACATGCATACATTTATTCATATATATATAAATATATATATATATATATATATATATATATATATATATATACACATATATGTACGTAGGTATGTATGTATAAAACATTTGTAAGTGAATATAAGAAAACAGGTTATGTGCGTGCGTGTAGGTTTCTCAGTATTTATAAATATATACATATATATATATATATACACATACATGCATACATGCATACATACATACACTCACATACATACATACATACATACATACATACGCGCACATACATAAACGTGATGCTGTAAGTAACTATGACCAAAATACTGAACGAATGCTCTATCCATGTTTTGAGTTCTTTCACTTTATTGTGTAGCAATTACACACAAACACACACACACACACACACACACACACACACACACACACATACACACACACACACACACTCACACACATACATTACTGCAAAAATGTGTGTATGTCTCGATATGTGCGTTAAAATGTGTAACAAAAATAACTACTAAACGTTTAATATCATTAGATTTTTTCTTAATCTAATGAACTAAATACGCTCGCAGCTATTTTCCTCCCATGTGAAAAACATGTCTGATATCTAATACTTTTTCTCACACTGAAAATCTGTCATTTCTTTGATAATGATAATTGATGATGGTTTATTAGATTTATTTCTATATATGGAACAAACATGAATAAAAGAAAGATCTATCAATGTATGCTATTTTCTTGTCCGCACAGGGAAAAGAAGCTTTAAAATGCCTATCATGTTTGTGTGTATGAATACCATATACACAAATCTAGGTTACAACGGAATTTGTTCTACCTTAATTTACATTGTATATTCATTTGGTTTTTCTTGATGGCTGGAAACATCCATTAGTGTTGATACAAGATCATTCATTCCATTCATTACTGCTAATTTTATTCCAGGTAAGACAGGCCCTTCACTAAAGTACTGAACGCCAGACCATCTCAAATGCCATATTCGGTAGACATTCGTAGCCTAATACATGCTAGAAACGATACAGTTGTATGAATGTCACTGGTAGAGACGCATTGTGCAAATTAGGAATCTCCAAACACATGACAACCGATGCTGGTGCGTTTAGGTCCCCGTAACTTAGCGGTTCGGCCAAAGACACTGATAGAATAAGAACTAGGCTTACAAAGAATAAGTCCTGGGGTCGATTTCTTCGACTACAACGCTTTAAGGCGGTGCTCCAATATGACAGAAACAAGTCAAATGACAGAAACAAGCAAAAGAATATATACATACATAGTTATTTGTGTGGGATTATCAATCCGGGAAAAACACTTTATAAGTTCTTTGTTAACTCACCCGGCTAACAACATTTTTTTTAGATTAGGAAAGAATTCCGCTTATTCTTATGGATAGCAAGGTCTGAGCTTATGGTTCATCATCATTATCGTAAATCCATGACTGTATTGCCAGTTATACTGGTTTTAAATACGAAAATTATACCTTGTCTTATGCATACACCTACACACCCTTGCGCGCGTGCATAAACGTAGATGAAATTCAATTGTATAACGTTGCAAATATTCACATTATGAATAGTTAAACTAATTTAATCTCTCATCTCTTGATGATTGCTGTTGTGAGTTAAACCTAAAATACTTGCATTTTTTGTTAGTAAACACATTGAGGGAAACTTAGGTCGGGAGGATAAAGTAATTGTTTTTCAATCTGTGGCATTGAAAAGACATTAGCTTTTGTTGTTTCAGAATAGTTTACCCCTTTAACAGAGGTCGAGCATTTATTTAACTGAAGACAGCGAGAAATATATGTAGTTCCATGAAAGTATGCATGTTTTTCCTTTGCACTTTGTTGAATGTGTATTTACTGAATGAAATATGCTGGCAATTTACTTTACCCGCTGTCTTGTTATCTTTCTCTTCCACTTAATATCTCTCTCTCTCTCTCTCTCTCTCTCTCTCTCTATATATATATATATATATATATAT
>NC_068990.1:3304028-3306249 GCF_001194135.2 Octopus bimaculoides
ATATATATGTGTATATATATATGTATATATATATATGTGTGTGTGTCTTTGTAGGCTTGTGAATGTAGGTATATAGACTGTATATATGTATGTATAATACTGCGTGTATATACATATATATAAATATATATATATATGTGAGTGTGTGTGTGTGTGTGTGTGTGTGTGTGTGTGAGTGTGTGTGTGTGCACTTACACACACACGTATATGTTCGTATATGTAAGCATGTATATAAAAGAACACACATACACACAGGAATATGATCATGCTTGTTCTTTGGAATATATAATTTCATCTGAAGTACAAAACTTACATTTAATAGCATGTAGGAAAAACGATGAATAAAATGTATTCATCACAGCTTGAGATAGTGTGCAACGACTTCAAGTTGAGACTCAGGACCACTCATAATGTTAAAACAAGGATTGAACGCGCTTGTTGTTATACAGTGAGAGAACTGCGAAGATATCAATGTCATACAAATAGTGAGTATAGTATAAGGAGTGAATCACTTTAAGAATATATGAATAAAGGAAACAATTCGTAAGCTTTAACGAAATACATTTCAAATATATCCTTTCGTGTAACATGAAGCGAATACTATCAATTTGAAATTTCTTTGGAAGATTCTTTCCTTTGGGGAAACTTGTAGTAACAAAGCAGTATGAATTATAAAAAAAACACAGTGACTCTGTCTTTGTAACGGACAGTTATAAAATCTCCCTTGCAGATATATCATTCTGTAACAGACGTTCAGAATGTATATCGACTGGTTCACTTGACAAGTATAAATCAAAAATAATATTCATTATCTAAAGTATAAACCGATGTAAACTAATCATTGAGATTTTCTTTAATCACAATTTAAATTCTATACTACAATTCTAAACTTTAAATTATACAAACCTCATGTGTTACTACTGCCCCATAAGTATTTACAAAATTCATACAATAGAGTTGTAAAACAAAAATCTTTTCACGATAACATTACTGTACAACACAGGACAAAAATGCTTGTAAATACACAGATAACTTATATTGTCCTTGAATTACACTAAATATTTACATAGGCGCGGGTGTAGCCATGTGGTAAAAAGCTTGCTTCCGAACAACATGGTTCGAGTTCCTACTGCGTGGCAACCTGGGCAAGTGTCCTCTACTACTATTCGGGCCGACCAAATCCTTGTGAGTGGATTTGGTAGGTGAAAAATAAAAGAAGCATATCGTCTCTATATGTATAGTTTTTTTGTGGGTGTGTATGTCTGTTTGTCCTTATACCATCGCTTGGCAAGAGATGTTAGTGTTTCTACTTCCCTGTAACTTACCGGTCCGGCAAAAGCCTTTAAAGAGGTGCTCCAGCATGGCCGCAGTCAAACAACAGAATCAAGTAAAAGAGAAGTACCTAAATCTCTGTAAACTACACTCTACTTTGCGCAATTTATATTTTTATAACAAAATCATATACAGTCATCACATTATATCATTACTTATTCAATCGATGTCCTAAACCTATATAAATTTGTCGTTTAAATTCAATATTTACCCATATATCTTATTGTTTACTACTGTAAGCACAAGGCCAGAAAGTTTTTGGGGAGGGGGCCAGTCGATTAGATTGACGCCAGTACGCAACTGGTACTTAATTTATCGACTCCGAAGGCAAAGTCAACCTCGGCGGAATTTGAACTTAGAACATAAAGACAGACTAAATGCCGCTAAGTATTTCGCCCGTCGTTTTAACGATTCTGCCAGCTCACTGGCTTACCCACGTATATTATTATAATCGTCTTTATAAGTTTCTATAAAACCTATACATTTCTAAAAGGAAACAAATATTAATAGTCCTACAATGAGTTTCTTTGAAGTCATTTCAAATTTATACATATTTTTATACAGATTTTATAAATATTTATAAATTTACATATAAATAAAAATATACATATAAATATTTATATATCTACATTCATTAGTAAATAAATTTTCTTTGTCATTTCAACACCCTAAAACATTTACTCCATATATAAAATTACCATCTACTTCATTAGACAACATAAGTCAACACAATTTAACAAACCCCTTCAAACATTTATTTGCCTTGTCAGTTAAAGAGATTTTAAACTTTACTTACATACATAAATACATTCATAACACAAATGTATGGCGTGCGTGCGTACATACACACACACACACACACACACACACACACACACACACACACACA
>NC_068990.1:3306597-3310579 GCF_001194135.2 Octopus bimaculoides
TATATATATATATATATATACATATATTACTATTATCATTATTATAATTATTATTGTTATTATTATTATTATTATTATTATTATTATTATTATTATTATTATTATTATTATTATTATTATTCATGTGCGTGTTTGTGTGTGTGCGCGTTTGCGGTTGTTCTCCCACCACTGCTTGACAACCACCATTGGTTTGTTTACATTCCCGTAACTTAGCGGCTCCTGAAAAACGGCCGATAGAATAAGTACCAGGCGTTACAGAATAAGTACTGCGATCGAATTATTCGACTAAAAGGCAAAATTCTTCTACGTGGTGCCCCATCATGGCCGCAGTGTAATGACCAAGACCCGCAAAAGATAAAAAACAGAAGATGCATATCTGCGTTTTCATATATTTATGTAAATATCCATTTATATTACTCTTATCCACATTAAAATGTAATGACTAATCTTGTCCTACAATACATAAATTATTTCAGGCGCCAATGTATTTCGAGTATTCGCAACACACTAAGATAAATGTCTATGCTTCGATTTATCTAACCCATCTTCCAGTTTCTATTAACATGTTACACTCAATATCTTTATTCGAACTTATTCATAATTCATAATACTTTCAATTAATTTATTTAGTATTTTGCAAATACACAAACGCACACTCACAAACATCCCCCACCACCACTCACATGCGCACAGATACACACGCACGGACACACGAAATCATGCATATACATACATTCTATTCGATTATGAAATCAATAGCAGCTTGTGTATACAAATTTGTTTTTATTTATTGAATACATGCGTTTGTGAATGTGTCCATGTAATCGTCATGTGTACGCTTGTCGAATCCATTGTGGCAATTTCTTATTTGTGTTGCACCCTTACAATTATATTCGTAATTGTTGGCATGGAAACAAACGGCTAATTCAAGTACAAACAATTTATTTTTGAATTTTTGCACTTAACAGATAATTCAATCATTATTTCTTTTAGTGATGCACAAAAGTATTATACTTCTTCAATAGTTCTGTACTTACACATTTAATTAAATATTTCCTAATCATATACATTCAAATTTAAATCCATTTAGAAGCTATCTAGACTACTATCGATTTAAACCGAGACCTAATTATCACACTGAATAATATTTTACCCCGTTAGTCTTCTTGAAATATTTCCTTTCATTTAAATGTACCTACATTGTTACAATGTTTTCTTTCATTTAAATATACCCAATTGTTCATTTAAATATGCCTAAATTGTTACGTTATATCCAATACTTCTATAAAAGGAATAACTCTTCCTTATTCATTTAACTTTTCCTACCATTACGCCGAATATATACCCAAATGCATCTCAACACTTAGCCCCAAACATCATCATCATCATATTCCTATAAGTGGCTCTAGTGGTTGGGCTGCCACTCTAGACACTCTGTGTCTTCTGTCATACTTAACTAGGCTAGTGTTGTTCAAGCGAATTGCAAATCATTAAAATTCACGATTTCCTCACCCTTTCTTAATCTCTTCTTTGCCTTACATCAATGTTTTTGGACAAGGAACGATGACGAGATGTAGGTCTGTATAATGTATGTGCTTGTGTGTTTCACTTTGACTAAAGTGGCTGTTACTTGCCAGTAAACTTGCCGAGCTGCAGCCTGACAAAGCTGTTGTTGCCTTGCCTACGAAAAGCGTAGTAGCTTTCTGAGGTGCATTGTTTGAATACGACATTCCTTCGTCCCACTCTGGCAATGAATATCTCATCTTGCTGCAAGTAAACGGAACGACTAACCTAAGAGACATGTACCGTTGAAGCTCTTTTAGAGAAACTGATCGAACGAGTTTTCCGCAAGATGTTTGGTTGAATCATGGCAGCTAAAGTCAGGATATTTTTTGTTTGTTTTCATGCCCTTTATTTAGCTACTTGTCCTTCTCAAATCGGATCTGATGCATCTAACGTTATCAACTTCGTCCCAATTTCGTCCGTTTAGCTTTATGGCTATTGCATTTTGGTTAGGGCAAATAATGAGAATATCGCATGCATTGATAGAAACTTCGACCTTTCTACAGACTGATTGTGAATTCTTGGAGTTCTACTTTCCTTACTTCCATTTGATCAAATTTGTCAGAACAACGCACTTCTCAAAGGAACTATCCGCCCATGAAATTCGTGGTCCGCCATCATGTAGTATCTTCTGAATGTAAAACATTACATAAAGATGTAGAAAAGTGCTAAGGAAAAGAGACAGCTGCGTTAAACTTTAAATGTTGTCTTCAATAAGTCTGCCATTTTTTATTCAGAGGAATAATATTCTTTGAATATTAGCATAGTTCTTAGATCTGTTAAATAAAGATAGTATGGAATTTAAAATGCTTTATTGCTGCCAGGAATCCTTACACGAAATTTTTAAATCCGTGGAAATTTGGTGAAGATGACATAGGTTTTTGAGGGATTCTCCGATAGTTAAATAACTACACTGATGAGCTAATTTTCATCTGCTTACGTCATTTACGAGGATATTTCATTTAAGGCTGTTTAAATGATCAGTGGTCCTTGTTGATCTAAATACGGTTCATTCATTTCGTTGCTGCTTTAGTTCCTATGTCGTCTGATACTTCATTGTCAGTGCCTTGATGATTTATAACAGCGCTTCCACCTCCACCTTTCCAAGACTCTGATGAGATGTTGTCCATTTTAGGTGGTCTTCATTTGTTTAGTATACACATCTTCTAAACTTCCTACTGGAATATAGGAGCATCTCACGGGTCCTTTGTTTAGGTCACTGGTGCTTTGACTAAGTTTATATTCAGTGCAATACTCAAACCATCTTGTCATATTTCGAAGACGGTGAGCTGGCAGACACGTTAGCACGCCGGGCGAAATGCTTAGCGGTATTTCGTCTGTCCTTACGTTCTGAGTTCAAATTTCGCCGAGGTCGACTTTACTTTCATCCTTTCGGAGTCGATAAACTAAGAACCAGTTGCGTACTGGGATCGATCTAATCGACTGGCCCCCTCCCCCAAAATTTCGGGCCCCGTGCCTAGAGTAGGAAAGAATATTTATTACTTCGTGTGAGGTTAGGGCGCTTTTTTGCTAAGGCACGAGCGATGAGTTACTTAGATCTGTTATGTTAGATACTGTCCCAAAACACACACTCACATACACATACATACGCACGCGCGTACCCCATGTAAATCTATATAAGGCAAATTTATTCATTGGTATAGTTAACACTGTGATCAGACTGTGAAACATACGGTCTAAATAAGTTTCGAGAGGTGAGACGTGAAGTTACACAGGGCACCTATACATAGTATACATCCAGGATTGAATACATTTGCTAGTAAATGTTTATCATTATTTGACTAAATATATGTATGTGTGTGCGTGTGTATGTGCAATAGGAACCCTATTAACTGATGGTGGGAATGTATATCAACGGTACTCTTAAAGAGCCTCCATGTATTAGAGCTTTGCGGGTTTCTTTAGAATCAACTAGCTGTTCGATTCCTATAAATTTTTTATAGCACTTCACAAAATTATTATATCATAATTCCATAATTCTTAACTGGGTTGCTGAATTACGTTTTTTATTGCGTAAGTTTTGGAATTTACTTATTAATTGACTTACCAATTAGGTAAGTTCATAAAGTGCAGGTGTTTAATGTGACAAATTATCATTCAGTAAATTGCTACCTAACTCATTCATGTTAGTAAGTCATCCACTCATTAAAGAATGACTTCATTTTTTTTTTCTTTCCGATCGATCATTTAATAACAATATAACTTAATATTATTTATTGGCTGGTATTTAATTAAGAAAAAAAAATTAGCGAAATTTTAGCATCGATGATGTTACGCTAATTTATGTGTGAGTATGTCTGTGTACATGTGGGTGTATATTTATGTTTTGCAAAATCTCTCTCTCTCTCTCTCTCTCTCTCTCTCTCTCACTCTCTCTCTCTCTCTCCACACACACACA
>NC_068990.1:3310643-3311213 GCF_001194135.2 Octopus bimaculoides
TATATATATATATATATATTACAACCCCTTTAATTATTGGTATCGTTTCTATTCTGTGTAAGTCGGAAATTTTTTGTACTTAAACATATATATTTATTTTAGTAATTAATGTATTTAACACTCTTTATATATCGACTTGCCTAACTTGCTTATCCTTCCATTTACTGCTCTACCCACTCAAGTTTAAATCTTTTCAGCACTACTAAGTGTATTCTATACGGAGAACGTCTGATTCTCATCAATGAACCATATATACATATATATACATATATATACATATATATACATATATACATATATATTAGCGCAGAGTAGTTATGATAAATACGAAAAGTCTCTTACAACTGTTTCTAGAATATCAAAGCGTGTGGGTCATATGTTATTGAGTAAGGACTTCTACGTAAGGTATTCCATCATCAGAGAAAGAGATAAAAAAATATGTTTAAATTATAAATTAAACGTACTAGAATGATGCCAAATGTTTGGTTGTTTCTTATCTGTTTTAAAGTGTATTTGTATATGTTTCCATGCGCATATATATATATATATATATATATATATATATATATA
>NC_068990.1:3311223-3313837 GCF_001194135.2 Octopus bimaculoides
CACAGTCAGACGATGTGTTATCCGGCCGAAACTTCGAAGTCAGTGTCGATAATATTCCTCTTTAAGAATAATATTTCTGTACCCTACAAAAATATAGAGTAAGACTTCAGATTGATGTAAAACTCTTTTTATTAGAACTGAACATAATAACAAACATTATTACACACACACACACACACACATACAGAGAAAGAGAGAGAGGCAGCAGATGCTATCCATAGTTGCTCTCTATACGAAACACGTAGTAGTGATCAGATGGTTTGACCTTACTCCCGTAAATCTTCATCGGGGACCTGCGGGGTAAAGAGTGGCAACAAGAGGAATCCAGGTGATCTGATGAAGAGATAATGATGCAAATACACAAACAAACATGCGTGAGCTTGGGTTTAATATATAAAACATTGATACATATATACATGTAAGTATAATGAAGGATATATATATAGAGAAAAACAAAAACATAAAATATTCCGAACATGATCATTTATGTATAAGTACAAAGATATGTATATAGTTACAGAACAGATTTAAATGGATTAAAAAGATAAAGAATGCTAAGGGGAGATGGCCTGATATTCTAAGGAATGTAATCCTTTCATGTAAACACAAACGTTTTTCATGGCATGCCCAGTATGTAAAGTCTATACAATTCCCCTAATTTCCATACAACCTTAAATTACATCTTAGCCGTTCTAGCAATAAATCCCTCCTAATTATAATTCACATTCTAAATATGTATCTCTCTCTGTCCTTTCTTTTCGCACATTCCTCCAACCTAGCACATCTACTTTCCCGCTCCTACCCTCCTACTTCAAATTCCATTCCCACCTTCTAAATTCATCCTCAACTTGCCCTTGTTTTCGTTAGTGTATCCTCATTGTCTAATATGTTCCCATGTCTTAAGCGTACTGCTTATTGCAATATCTCAGTAGCAGGTAGCAATATTTAATAACTTACTCAAGTGGCCATATTCAATTGTTCGACAACAGATTAGACAAAATTTATAATTTTGCTTAGAGCAAACACCGAAAGCCTGCAGTAGAATACACTTAGATAAAGCCATCGATTGTGAAATGGAAGGATTATTGAGAATGGCGGAATATGTTAAATATAAAATGCTATCAGATCTGTTGACATAAAACAACAATAACCTCAAATGCTGCTTTACAGCGTGGTATCCATTCCAGTCTGTGAGCTTTATCCTACAACTTTCTAAATTTATTTTTGTTTAAGTATAAAGGGTTAATTTGGATATAGCTGATAGCTTAAATGCTTAAACATGTGTATACAATTTTTAGCAATGTACTTGTATGTTTCGGTGCATTGCATTACAATTTTCAATTTTCTATAGAAATTTCTGTAATTTGCATTGTTTCCCATTCAAACTAGCAATGAGGGAACATATTTCCTGAGAAAATATCTTTAAAATGATAGTTCAAATACGAACGAAATGTCACGAAGCTTTGGTTCGGGCTAAAATATATTGCATCTTCCTCTCAGACAATATTTTTCATTTATTTTGCAATGTAATGTTCTTTTTTTTTGTCTGTTATTTGTTTTTTTTTCTTTTTGATGGTGATGGTGGTGGTGGTGGTGGGGAGATATATTGCTTTCTATTCACAGATTTTTCAAAATGAAGAGAAGCAGAAATTTAACTGTTGCTCTAATGCACCTTGTAGAACTGTAAAAGAGGTTTCTAAATGGAACTTATAATTTGCAAAATGTGCCTACAGTAGGTATATCTGTGACCTTTATCTCATTTTCTTGGGCCCTAACGTATAATGATATTTGTTGAGTAACTAATACAAGTCAATAAAATAAAAGATGACAAATCACCAAAGGATATTCCTATAGACCCTAGAGGCTAACCAAGCAACCGAATTAAATGCTCATCGTGTCTCAGTAGGAACATACTAGATACCAGTACTTTAAATTTATAATAAAACAATAAAAAAGCAACCTTACAAACAATACAAAATGAGAGTCAAATAATCGCGTCATCTTCATATGTCTGGAAGAAGTTTCCCTGAGAGTCTCTCTACGGCAAAATCATTGAGCTGCGAACATGAAGCAATCTAGTTAAGGTACATATATTCATATCAACATACATACATGCATACATAACATGCACATATATACTCTTGCATATGTATATGTATATATATGTATCTGTGTATTGTTGTTTGAATATCTGGACATCATAAGAATTTATAAACTTTCGAGAGAAAGTATGATTTATTTACATTATTTACATATATAATGTATATTTACGGATATTTGTCCTCATCTTGTTTGTTGTTAACAAAACGATTCGGCTGATATACCCTCCAGCCTTCTGCAGGTGTCTTGGGGAAATTTCGAACCTGGGTTCTCATCCCTAGGGTATTTTTCGATGTTATTATTATTATTATTATTATTATTGTTCAAGTCACTGCTTCGAATCGAACTAGGAATCTTGGGGTTAGTAGACCGCGCTCTTAACCACTACGCCATTGTTATTATTATATTTATCCTACACTATATCGTTACAAGTAGATGAAACCCCGAAAAACTGGCTGACTAGTCAACATCATTAGACGGTGGCCGGTACAATGGAATAACAGCTTTATATATA
>NC_068990.1:3313916-3318916 GCF_001194135.2 Octopus bimaculoides
ATATATATATATATATATATATATATATGTATGTATGTATGTATCGGCAGAGAAACGGTATTATGACGACATTATTATTATAATTGAAAGAGCCTTACACAAACCTATATTGAGCTTAAAGCCTTGATGTGTTTAAGTTGGAAACAAATGGGAATATGGCAATATGTGCTGTACTAGATAAACTATATAAGTCGATGATCTTTGAAATGAATTACATAATTTACTGGTTAGGAAGTCACCCTAAATATATTTAACAGTGTAAAGACAATTACTGCAGAAGAGTAGATAAATATAATGGTCTATTTGATTAAACGTTCTTAAAGCTAGTTGTAATTATAGTTTTAGTTACAATATTTCATATTTAATCAGTGGAAGAACCTTGTGCTCTTGGTCAACGCAACCGTCTCAATCCTGCCTAGGTGTAAAGTGATTCTTTCAATGCATCACAGTTTACTGCTTCAGGCTGTGAACATCAGGTATAATTGGTTAGATTGCAATGCACAAATGAATTTCTTCGTAATATTAGCTTAGAAACGGAAATAGAGATTAAGAGAGAAAGACTGAGATGGGGATCAAATGTGGTAGAGGTGACAAGTAGGAAAGAGTGAGAGACAGACCGAGAGAGAAATGGAGAGAGAGAAAGACCGAGGGATGAAAGAGAGACAGACAGACAGGAAGACCGAGAGAGAAATGGAGAGAGGGAAAGACCGAGGGATAAAACAGAGAGAGACAGACAGACAGGCAGACCGAGAGAGAAAGCGAGAGAGACAGGCAGAGTGTCAGACAGGCAGAGAGATGGATAGAGAGAAAGCATTGCATAATCAATGGATGTTTCACGAGCTTCAGAAGTTACGCTGAAATCCTTTCATGGCGTTGATCAACGAGAGGAATGTCTTCCGCTAAATTCGCTTGCCCTAGATACGCTACTAGCGAGCAAAATCCTCAGTATTATGCCAACAACAGATGACTTTTAACAAACAAGCAGCAAGAGATCAATGAAACTTGATACCGCTGCTGCTGCTGCTACAGCACTTTCTGCTCCTCCTCCCACACCTCATCCTACTACTACTACTAATCCTAATACTGCTACCACCACTATCTGCTGCTGCTGCTACTACTACTACTACTACCTCTACTACCTTTGCTGCTACTACTAATAATACAGTTACTACTCTTGTTGCTGCTTATACTACTTATAGTATTACTACTTCTATTGATAATAATGATAATGATCCCTTCTACTAAAGGCAAAAGGCCTGATATTTGGCGTGAGAGAAGTAGTCAATTACATCGACCCAAGTGTTTCACTGGTACTTAAATTATCGATCCCGAAAGGATAAAAGGCAAAGCTGACCTCGGCTATGCATTTCACCCGGCGTGCTAACGATTCTGCCAGCTCACGGCCTTATGATAATAATAATAATGATTTCATTCAGTTGCCACAAGGGGGAAGGATAAAGGGGACAATACAAAGACAGACACAAAGTGTTGGGGTTTACATATAATGAAATGATAAAAAAAGAAAGAAAGAAAGTATATATGGTGTACACTGAAAAAGAAGAGACAGATCTACACTAAGAGAGGCGCCATCCACTCTTTCCATTTTCGCAACTTTCACCCACCATTCAATAAACTCACTCCAGGACAGCACTTCCCTCTCCATTCTCAATTTCTTTTTCAAGTGGAACTTGAAATCAATGAGCTCTCTACCAAAGAGGAATGTATCTGTCCTCATGTATTTCAGCCTTGTTCACCAAACAACCTCTTTCGCCACAGAGATCGGGCAAAGGAAGACTGCCTTACCTGCCCGATTGAAGGAGGGCGGCGGTGCGATCATCACTACAGACTCGGCCGATAGACGGATCCGTCTCACACGCGACAGCAGGAGTTTGGCATAACCCCACAAGTCAGTAATGCCCGGACATTGAAGGAGGGCATGCAGAACGGTTTCGTCACTCTGCGCGCACCTCATGTTTGTGCCTTTAGAGTTTATCTCGAACCAGTAGCGCCCCCAGTAGCACTGCCAGGTCAAGGAATCAGGAAATTATACACGGTAGTTCCCGACCGGTAGGGCCCCAGGAGCAGACAAGCCGGTTCATTCTCGTCGGTGCTCAGAGTCTCCCCGTCAACGTCGTCGCACTTTCCCATTATAATAATAATGGTTTCAAATTTTTCCACAAGGGCAGCCATTTTGGGGGACAGGACAAATCGATTACATCAACACCAAAGCCAGTGATTCTCTAGTACTTAATTTATCGACCCCGAAAGGATGAAAGACTAACTCGACTTCGGCGGAATTTTCACCGAGAACGTGAAGACAGACGAAATACCGCTAAGCAATTCGCCCGGCGTGCTAACGATTCTGCCAGCTCACCGCCTTAATAATAATAATAATAATAATAATAACAACAACAACAACAACAACAATAACAACAACGATAATAATAATAGGCGAATTGCGTTTCCTTATTTCGATAATTGCTTTCGGTTTTCATTCCATCGACAACGATCAGAAAGTTGAAATATGATAACTGAAATATGGAACTGAAGTTTTTTATGCGATGAAATAGCTGGGCACCAAATACATATAATGTTTACACTTGCGCAGAACACATCATTTCATATATGTGTGTGTATGAATATATATAAGGTATAAATATATATAAAGTATGATGGTTAAAATAATCTGCTGTTCATACGCTTTAGTATAATGCATGTTTAATGCAGAGCATAATATGAAATTAAATAAATGACAAAGGGACAGAAGCTACGTAATCGACTTCATTAGGTTACAGCTGTTTCTGCAACAATATGATGTTTAAGCTATGAGTGCATGATATATCATAGCAGAAACAGGTGTTAGCAAATGAAAGTGATTACATAAATCCTGTTGCCTTGCCATTTATATATATATATATATATATATATATATATATATATATAGAGAGAGAGAGAGAGAGAGAGAGAGAGAGAGAGAGATACATATACATACACACACATACATACATACATACATACATACATACATACATACATTCACAAAGATGCACATACACATATGTATGCATGTGTGTTTGTTTGTTTGATTGTATGTGTGCATGCGTGTGTATTGGTGTTTGTCACCAATTAACATTTGGTTTGTTTATGTTCCCCTAACACACGGGTTCGGCATATTGATGGAACGAGTACCAGGTTTAAGAATAAATACTGGTCGAAATTTGTTCGACTAAACCATTCAAACCTCTGGCCCAACAAAGTCGCAGAGCAAAATCTGAAGCAAGTAAAAGGTAAAAGAAATACTATTAGCAAATGAAAACGCAATTCTTTTTCGGGTGCAAGGGAGACTATGAAATGTTGTTTCTGACTCAAGAGACGTCATTGGAATATTGTATGTTCTTTCGCATCCGGCCACATATCGGTATTTCGATATACATAAAAATGTATTGAGACCATTCTTGGCGAAGGGAGATTTACATTAGTAAAACGTAAGCAAAAGCTAACTGAAATATCGGGGTTAATAACATGAATTTTCAATTTATAGCAATGGCCATATGTGACTGAGTATGTAAACAAAAGAATGGAGGTATGTGCTAAAGTCATAGAATATGCAGGAGTATCGAACACACGGATCTCTTCCCTTACCAGGTGTCAGTCTCTCACAGAATCAATCCCTAAGTGCCACCAGTATTCATTTTCAATTGGTCCTACAGCGTAAAATAGAGAGCTTTGCGCAAGAACCCAACGCATCGCTCGGTGCAGCCATCGAAATAACGATCTAATGATGTGCGCCCAAAACTAACAACATGAGCTCGCGCCTTCACTAATTCCCATATATAGACGCACTTATTGGTTCGACGGCTTGTCTGTTATTCTTGCCTGCCGTATTTCATTACAATTTCAAAGTTACTGGAGTAGAAATTCTTCGTCTCACGTACATCTGAAAATGAATTCAAGAAAGTAAAAATAAAAGTAAATTAAAAGGATATCAAACATTCAAAAATAGGAAGAAAATGTTAGAAAACTGCAGGGCAAAGAAAATGGTTCATTTGCCAAGTACACGAACAGTAAATAATCTATTCTAGTCTCTATAATTGAGTGTTCTGATCACTCAAATGTATACATGATTTACTTTTCTTCAAATTCCCATTCATTTACTTTTCTTTTGTTTACTTTATATTCTACACTTTCTATTTTACTTTCAAACGTCTTAAGTTACAGTGACTGATTGTAATACCAAAATAATATGTTCGTGTATGGACACAGACACAGACACACAGAGTTACACACACAGAAACACACACTAACACACGCACACACAGAAACACACACACATATATATATATGTCTATGAATATATATATATATATGTATGTATGTATAACATGTATATATATATATATATATATATATATATATATATATATATTTATATGTATGTGCATTTGTACTTATGTGTATGCATATATGTGTGTATGTGTGAGTGCATATACATGTGTTTGTATGTGTGCGCGTGTGAGTGTGTGTACATGTTTGTATGCATTTGTAAGAACACTGAAAAGCAAGTGCAAATGAAAGAAATCAAATAACAGCACAATAAAGTAAATGGTTTATTTACCAGGCTTATACCTACTTATATATTTACGCACACGCGTGCGGTTTGATACGTGCACACGCTTGCGCATAGAAGCGAACACATGTATAACTGTATACGTACGTAGAGATAAAATACAACGAGACACACACAGACATATTTGTTTATTATGATTAGGTCTCTTACAAGACCAGTCATGTTTCATTCTTCTTAGAAATTGTTCAAGAATCAGTTACGTTCAAAAGTGAACAAAACACCAGTGTAGTTGTCGTGTTGTTAGAGGTACTCACAGTATGCTAATATTTTCAACTGTGTTATATCGCATAGTTTGACTAAAGTCGTGGTTGAATCATCCCTCAATATGCACATATATATGTATGCGTATATACGGGTGTCCGTATATATAGGC
>NC_068990.1:3320726-3321584 GCF_001194135.2 Octopus bimaculoides
ATATATATATATATTGGGTTGGTGCATAATTATTGCGGCTTCTTTTTCTTTTAAACAAATTTTATTCAACAGAAACAATAGTAATATTTAACGAAAATATGTCTAAATGACGGTCTAACTGTCTGCCAAGCAAATGGGAAGCAGTAATTGAAGTAGATGGTGAATATGGTCTGGAATTATCATTTAAAGATGTTTTTGTTACATGTTGTTATTGCTGTTGTTGAATAAAATTTGTTGATAAAAGCCGCAATAATTATGCAGCAATCCAATGGAACAGACCAATGATTATCAGCAATACAACCTACGCAGTAGCAGACTGTGGTTTCGTATATGATGGACTACATTATTCTATTAGTTTTAGCAATAAAGTGTTATTTTTAAGAAGATATAAGCTCTTATTTTTGAGCAGGCTGGACGTGCATTTGAATAACGAAATATTTCTTCTATTAGATTTCCGGCTGACGTAGTTGACACATTATGCAACTTCATTTGTCAGTGTCTTTTCCACCTGCATCTCAGCATTTTATTTACAATCTAGTTACGTAGGCGTTAATAAATTCGATTTTGCGAGCCAAAAACATGTTTAATCAATGGGAATATAAATATATTTACATCACGCGATTAGAATAGTGTTGCAGTTTGATCTACTGCGTGAGAATGTTCTATTCAATAAAATGGAATATTGATGAATTTTAGTGGTCTGTTTGGAGGTACCGACTTAGGCCTAGATTTAGAAATGCAATCTCAGTATGTAGGCGTACATAAGTCACAGGACTCGCGGACTCACATACGCAAATAGATACACAGATACACACATTACACATAATATATATGTGCATATATATATATATATATATA
>NC_068990.1:3321972-3330352 GCF_001194135.2 Octopus bimaculoides
ATACTTTGCATGTATCACGTCCTCGCGTTGTTGCTTTTTCTTGTGTTTTTTGCTTCGTTTTTTATTAACTATACATATATACATGTGTGTGTGTGTGTGTGTGTGTGTGTGTGTGTGTGTGGAGGCGCGTGGTTTGTGGATAGGGTGTTGGGCTCATGATCGTAAGATAGTGGTCTTGATACCTGAACCAGGCGACGCGTTGTGTTCTTGAACAAAGCACTTCACTTCAAGTTGTTCCAGACTACTCCGCTGGAACAAATGAGTAAGCCTTCGACGGACTGACGTCACGTCCAGGTCGAGTATATATACTATATGAAAAGCAGGACACCAGCTCTATGGGTCTACATTACTCGGAAAGAACTACTTAACTTTTATATATAAATTTTTATTTATAATTGTTTCTGTTATTTGTCTGCCGTTATGTTTAGGGAACGCTATAAAGCGTTTAGGACAGAAAACTTTTCCAAGCAGTTATTTTAAAATCTTGAACGCAATTTATCGGACTCTCTAACCGAACCGCTAGTTTTCGGGAGCGTACACTTGTGATTACCGGCTACCAAGTGATGGGTGACCGGCATGCATAGTAGACAGCACTTACCCAAGATGTAGCACAATGGAACCGAACACGGAATAACACTTTTGCCAAGCGATCTTCTTAAACTCACCGCCATATCTGCACCTATACCTATATCCGTATATGCATTCTTCCATGCATACATTTATGCTTCTCTTCCTTTTCGTATATGTCTATATCTTATGTCCCCAGGATTTAAGGTCGGAAATTTGTCGTTTGTTGGTGACGGTTATTCAGTGGAAAGCGCTGTTACTTGGCGGTGCATTTATCTCCAGATAATAGGCCTAGAATTTCCTGAGTGATATATAAACTCTGGAGAATTTTTGAAACTTAAGATGATGTTGCCTTCACTAGTAGAGTTAGTTTTAATTTACCATTTGGTAATTTTGACATATATCCGTTGGAGGTGATGGTAGTTTTCGAAAGAATTTCGAACATATACCAGCATTTATCAGTGTCATTCACGACTGCCCGAATCATTTCTCTTCTGCACACACAGACACACACACACACACACACACACACACACACACACACACACACACACACACACACACATACACACACACAGATACACGAGTACATATATGCGTATATATATATATCCCGTGAGGGACTGATGCAGAATACGTCGAAAAAAATTGAAGTAATGAATAAACATTCTGGTATCTTCCATCTTCTGACTCACTCATCAATCAAATACCCAACAAACACTATGAAAGTGAATAGGCTTTACTGGTACGCTACCAAGTGTATTCCATACGATTTATTATCTATCTATCTATCTATCTATCTATCTATCTATCTATCTATCTATCTATCTATCTATCTACCTGTGTATATATCTATATATATATATATATATATGTATATATATATATATTTACATATATATATGAAATTATGTTTACATATATGCGTGTGTATATGTGTATGTATATATGTGTGTATGTTTGTGAGTGTGTGCTTGTGTATATGTATACTTGTACATATGTTATATTTGGGGTATATTATAAATTTTCTTCAACTGCAGAATTCATGCCGGTCAGTAACAAAGTCGCAAGGTTGTTTTGTTTTGGGGGGAAGTAAGACATTTCTTGTGTTTGTGGTTACGTGAATTGGTTGATGTATACTAGTACATGCACTTGAGTGTATATGTATTCCATATACTTTTATTTTGTATTTATGATCAGCAAAGAACCTTAATTGTTGAATCCCTGAATTGTTTTACAAATTTTCCCCGTGCCCCCTTTCGATTGTTTCTGCAGAATGGGAATGTGTTTATTGCTCTGCAGAAAACATGTATTCTCCAGTTCATACTCAGATTTGTTGTCACGTTGCCCGGTACATTTATTATAATAGGAACAATTAAAAATCTATAGCCTAGATATTCGAGTTTTTTTCTAATTTAAGAAGACATTCCTATCCCATGTTCAACAATCTTTCGTCATTTAATTACCAAATATGAACACTTGTCCTCACCAAAATACATTTCAGTGTCCTGTGAGATGTTCCAAACAGATGCATCTGCATCTTGCTGTAATATATATTCATATACATATGTATAAGCGTACATACAGATTCTTTTAAAATTTTCTCTTTCTCAGTAGAATTTTCTTACCTATTACACTTTACTTTTTGTCATATCTACCTCTCTACCTGCCCACTCACCCCTATATACGCACTAACGCCAACAAGTGTTTGTACTGAAATTAATATTGAAGTGTGAAAGAAGTTTTTAACTTCCCATTAGTGCATTACTTTTCTGCCATATTATACATACACTCACCCACACACACGTACACACACGCACACACACGCACACATAAGCACACACACGCGCACACACACACACACACACACACACACAAACACACAAACACACATAATGCATATATATACACACATGCATTCAAACTATACACAAAAGTACATACCTGTACATATTTGTTTGTGTGTAGGAAATAAGTTTTCTTTTAGAAATGTATTTTCAGAAAATACGAATGTACAATTGTTGCTTTCAATATTTGAATTGTTTTATTCTCACATTATTCTTTAAATTGTGTTTGGATCTGTTAAATTTCCAGATCAATCAACATTTTCTTTTGTCGAAATGTTTTGTTGGTAGAATGTGTTAATATTGTGTTATATTCCACAGGAATCGTGGAATAGATGGTGTGCTAATGATATCATTATCGCTGGATTTGACTTGTTTTTAATGTTAACAGGTTTCTTTCTGCAAAGAAATAAAGGTATATTCTTTTAGCTAAGGTTTTCTTTCTTTTCCAGCTATATTCTGCTATGAATAAACGAATAAGATTACAATCTTTATTTTTTAGATTACTTTGTTTAGTTTTATATTTAGTGTTGAAAGGTGTAATGTGTTGGAATGTCTACCTCTTTAAAAGGCATACTCAGACAACGAACACTTTCTTGTAAGGGCACACATTTTACAACATTCATATGTCCATACTAATTTGTAAAATATATTAGCCATTTAAGGTTTTGATGCTTATAGAAACACTATTTAACATGGTGTTGTTTTTCTTAATATGTTGGTAATGCTACTTCATGTCGGAATCATATGCTTTATGCATTTACAATAATAGTGTTAAATCAAAAGTCATTTTAGTTCATAAAGTACATTTCACATGTCTGTTTGTTTTTACTCAACCAAATTCACAGTATAGAATTTATTTTTAGAAATTGTTTCACTTTTATATTGTACATTTACATTTATTTTACTTTATAATAGCTTATTTGTAGTCACTAAATAAATATACATAATTTGTTTTTACTCTCTGGATATTTTTACTGCCTTCGTTGAGGAAAAATCTCTATAAACTTCTTCTACGTATCAGATTTTCCTTTTATATACATGAAAACATTTACTGCTACCATACATGTATATGTCGTTCATAGTATATGTAATATAAAGTGACAAGTTATTCCCTGTGTTTTCTTCTTACATATTTACATCTAGAATTGTCGTGTGGCTTGATTTTTTACTTTGAGTCATCTAGTTATTAAAGATAGCTACAGAGTTATTTATCAAATAGATTTTAGCCTTGAGACATGTTCCAAGAAATGCAGCATCAATGTACTAAGTATGGTTTATGTTGTATTCTGGAATAACTTCAATTTCAAAGCAACTCACACAATGCACGGCAAAAACATGTTGTCCATATGTGTATGAATTGCTTTGTAGACAATCTTAAGTTGTAAAGGTACAGGTAGTATTCTTAAGATGTTCAGTTATGCGTGTTATTTTAATAGTGGATGTTATTAAATGTCATTCAGTATATTTCAAATTTATTTTCCATCAAAAGTACGTTGATGGGAATTCGTAATACTTCTAAGCTAAATTGCTGTATAAATTGTTTGTCTAATCTAAGATTTCTACAGATTCTTCAGTTAAACGAATGGTATAATTCTACTATGTACATTGTTTAACTATGAAACTTAACTAATCTTCACTGTTAATCAGATTGTTTGGGAAATTATCGACTAAAGGCCGTTATACAATCTCTTGAATTTTATGTCTTCATCAATAAAACTAAGTAAATTCTTTTGTTGTGACGTGGGGTACATTCCATTTTTGCCTATACTGTATTAATCTCAATTTATAATTGGATTGCACCATTCTTAGACATTATCATAGATTTGCTGATTTCACATAAGAGATCGTAAATTTGTTATAAAATACGGTCGTTATCTGTAATAACAAATAAATTGCTATGATAGCATTTACTTATTACGATTTTATTATCGTGTCTTTAGATCGTATATAACTTGTTTGAGCTGCGGGTTAAGTACTTTTTTATGACTGTGCGTGTATAATGTTTATTGCTTTTTCCTTGGAGTTATTCTTGAATATTCTAGTTTATTTTTATAATGTAGATATAAGGATCTCTAAGCACTGGATATGTACTTCCAATTCGAATTATTTTCCGTTTCGAATACATATCTCATAGAGGTTAAACTTAGTACCAAGATTGATTATTGATAATCTATATAAACTGTGTGTGTGATATAATAGTTTACCAAATCTTTGTTCCTACGTTGGCATCATTATTTACAATTATAGATACTCCTTAAGTTTTTGCATTTGAGTTTTCAAACGGATTGAAAAAGATGCCTTTATATTACAATATGTGTGACAATATCAGTTGAGAAACGTTTTCTATAAATCTATTTATAAATACTCACTCTTCAGAAGTAGCATATGATATATAGTCGTTCTATCAATTTTTATGTGCATATTTGGCATTCAATTTATTTCTCTCATAATTCTATTGTCTGTCTTTGTTTATTAACAATAACAGAAAGGGAAATAAAGATAAGTCCTACATTAGTTCCTATAACCATTCAAGGGTCTATGAAATGGAAGAAAAATTGCAACTCTTGGGTTGGTGTACTACAAAACAACGTTTCTTCCTACGGAGATAACTCCAAACCTCAGTGGATACTGTTTAATAAATGCAAAGGTTATCTAGGTGGTCTAAAGCAACGGAAAGGATTACGTCCGCAACAAATGGAAGGGTGAAATCCAACGAGTTTCTCTGCACATGATTTCATTCACTTGACTTTGTTTAATGTACGGAACGATGAAACTCTTTTTATGAGATTATATAGAAAATAAACTTGTTTACAAACAAATATTACAAAAATGTCTACCCTGCTTTCAAGCTGTAGATTCGCTGTAATAGAATTTATGAGAAAACGTGCTTCATTCATGTATTTAGTAACATATCAGCCAGGTACTATGCTACTATGTGTGTGTGTGTGGTGTGGTTAATACCTTTGAAATTTTGCAAATTTTCGGTAATTTTAGCCAAACAAAAGCCACAGACATATAAGTACCTATCTCCATAGTAACAAGCCAAGCTGTAACCAAGCTGCTTACCCACGTGGTCATTTATCGTTTAGTAAATCCATAAAATACACGGAGTGTGAGGTGATCGTAAGATGTGTTTAAAATAATAGATAAATAGGCTTTAAATCACGCACGAAAACTTTTTTGAATCGGGATGTATAATCGTATGCTTTCCGTGTTTAGGCTACAAATTCGCAAAAAATTTCTGAAATTTCCACAAAATAAAACAGTTAAATATATGGAGCTATATGGTGTGCGTAAAGCAGAATCTGCAAAATATTTCATCCGTTTACAGTTGACAGCTGGTGCGGTCACGCACAAAATGACAGCTTCCAAATTTTATTTTCCGACTGGGTAAACATTTTTTAAACATGTGTCTGGAAAAAGTGAGATTCAGCGTGGAAAATTACATCAATACACCAAATTTTAGAATTCTCACTAGACTTAAATATTTTGACTGGTGCATCCAAACAGAAAATATCCGTTAGTATATATATGTATATATTACTGGCATGAAACTGCAAGATCCAAGGTTCAAGGTGTAGGTAGTTAGTAAGCTTCGAGCAGTATGTGATAGGTGCAAAAAACAACTTTCAGAAAAGAAGGTATCGGAAAGGCAATGCATACCCTGCGTGCATACCATGCGTTGTTTACCCATGCTGTTTAGTTGAACTGAATTGATTTTTTTCGTTTCAGTATCGCCGTTACAGTTATACTCTGATGAAATGAAGAAATCGGTATGAAGAAATCAAATGATAAATAGACGAAACCCTCGAATCCGTCACTGGACAAATGCGCGCACACACACTCACACACACACACACACACACACACACACACACACACATACACACACACACACATACACACACACACACACAGGGTCGCATATCTATGTATGTATTTATGTAAGTATTTAGGTATGCATGTACCTACACGTGTCTACGAGCATAAGGATACCATGACCACTACACACATCGACGAGCGTCGATTCATATGATAAAGAAAGTGAACAAAATAATATGACCGCTGGCTTAACGAGAAATTTGTTCGTTTGCTTTTTTTTTTCATGGTTTTTTTTAGTATCACCATGATAGGTATTTATGCTCTGGTGAAATTAAGAAATCAAGTCGTAAATAAACGAAACACTTGAATCCATCACTGTACACACACACACAGACACACACACACACACACACACACACACACACAGTCGCATATGTATGTACGCACACGTATTTACGCACATAGATAGACCATACACACGCAGACAAGGTTCAATTGATATGAAAAAGAAAGTGAACAAAATAATATAACCACTGCTTATCGGGAAATTTGTAAGTTCGATTTCTTTTTTTTTAAGATAATCAAACCAAATGCTCATCATTTTGAGCCACTCACCAAATGAGTATTTCTGCCAAATGTGATAAAAATCCGTTCAGCCGTTTTCCAGTAATTTTGCAAGCAAACAGACAATAGCCTGCTTTCACTTACGCGCGCAGTGTAATAATAGTTATTGACATAGAAGACTGTAGGCTTTTACCCATATCGAAGTTCGTTAAGCTGAAAAAAGTTATTTTACAGATCATTGTTAGCAACTAGGGTTGCTTTAAATGTGAAGAAAAATCCAAATTGGGGAAATGGAGCAGGTGAAATCCCGGCTATATATGCTTCGTAGCTAGCAGATCCTGAGAAGTAATAATTACCCACTACCTACTCATCTGACCGAAGATACCTTAGTTAAATAGAAGGCTACATTGTCGTTAAGGAATGCCAAGTTAACTCGCGGAGGTATAACAATTTAAAATGAGTGGTGAAGCCGGTTGAACAGAGAAGAATAAAATAGAATAGAAAAACATATGTAGGAAAAATTAAAATGTTCGGGAATAGAAAAGAAGGAAGAGGTCAAAAATTAATGAGTGAGCAATTGTCTAAATTTGTTAAGAATAAAGGAAAGCAGTGGGGGAAGAAGGGGGAATTTTAGCCGCACCGTTGCATATATATTTATATACTATAAAAAAGAAAAGAAACACATTTTTAGAAGTGAAATGGTCAAGAAAAAGAAGAAAAGAAAAAGAAGAAGTTGAATATGTAGGAATATAAGTAAGGTGGATTTTCTTGGAGTGGAAAGAAAGAAAGGAAAATGTGAAATACGTTTCTAGCCATTAGGGAAATATAGCAGTCGGGGTTGAATTGGCGGTTTACTACTTAACAGTAACACTACACATTCGCATATCTATCAATTTGAGTATCCATATATATTTACGTGTTCAGATAGATAGAGAGACATATATATATATATATATATATATATATATATATATATATATATATGTATATACAGAGAGAGAGAGAGAGAGAGAGAGAGAGAGAGAGATTGACAGGTACATACTGCCGTATGAATGGAATATAAAAAAGCTTTGAAGCTGTAGCTAATTACAACTCATATTCTTGGATTAATCTAATAATAAATATTGAACACAAGCAAATTTTTAACAGTTCAAATATGCTTAGGGCATAATTGTATTTATATACATCACTGTTTAGCAATTCTCTTCAGCATTTTATTTACGGCGAGCTAACGATTAGCAGAACCAGTATCAGTACAATGACGGGGATATAGTAAAAGATGTCCATTTTCTGTCAGTTCGTTGTGTTCCCCTCTCCGGTGTCTGATGCTGGAGAGTAGATAAATAATCCAACATGCATACAACCACCAGCCTGGTCAGCGGGTATTTCGAACTGACTTGGTATGCTTACACCACGTTCTTTGCACTGAGAAATTTTCTCCATGACAAAATAGTATTCTTAGGGTTTAAACATGCTCCAAGCATATTTGAACTGATAACAAGTTTATATATATACATACGAGTGTGTGTGTGTGTGTGTGTATATATATGAATATATATATATATATATATATATATATA
>NC_068990.1:3331099-3343603 GCF_001194135.2 Octopus bimaculoides
TATATATATATATATGTGTGTGTGTGTGTTTGTCCCCCCAACATCGCTTGACAACCGATGCTGGTGTGTTTATATCCCCGTAACTTAGCGGTTCGACAAAATAGACCGATAGAATAAGTACTAGGCTTACAAAGAATAAGTCCTGGGGTCGAATTGTTCGACTAAAGGTGGTGCTCCAGCATGGCCGCAGTCAAATGACTGAAACAAGTAAAAAAGCTAAAGAGTATGTATGTATGTATGTATGCATGTATGTATGTATGTATGCATGTATGTATACAAAGACAGAAAGACAGACACCGCAAGCAAGACATACATACACATACGTGCATCTTCGTGAACAAACTTGTAGGACTTATATTACTCCTACTGGAAATTTCTGAATGACTGCTTGTGTGCTTTTTAATCTACTTTCAGAAAATAATTATTAAACCTTCTTTCAGATCCCACTTCCTACGATGGTAGAAGTTTATGAGCAATGAAAACAATTTAATATACTCTAGAATATTTACATGTATATATATATATAATTGTATATGTTGAATTGCAGCCAAAACCGTACACATGTAGCTATTTAGCTCTATATGTGTATACTCCAGTGGATTGCTTTTGTTCATTTCTATTTTAAAATAATCTTTGAAGTATAAGATGAATTGAATTCAATAAGAATAATATTCAGAAATTAATTTAAGGCAGCGAAGCCATAGTTCGGTGTGATGGAAGATGTGATTCAGTAACCAATTTTATGTCTAAATTATTGATATTCGGTTTTAATTAAATTTCTGTTAAGGAAAATATATGTTACTGACCTACGATACAGTACTCGGTACTGGCGTAAGTTCTTTATTAGACTTGGGTAGAAACTGTATTGTCAATTCTTTCCTGTTTTAATTTAGCTCTATTTATGTCACTATAACAGGTGAGTAAATGAGGAAGCCACATAATAATAATAATAATAATAATAATAATAATAATAATAATAATAATAATGATAATAATAATAATAACAATAATAATGTGACATGAGGAGCAAAGACAAGGAACACAAGGAGGATGCTGAATGGTTGCAAGCACTGAAACAAACAGTAGTCTGAGGCAGAACTAGTCATTTCAGTTACGGAAGTGCAGAAAATCAGCAAACAAATGGGCAACTGGAAGGCCTCCGGAGGAGATGGAGTTTAAGGCAACTGGATAAAAAGATTTGATAAATGTCATGCACGAATAGCTGCACAACTCAGCTTCTTACATGCCGACGAAGTAACACCAGATTAGTTGACAATGGCTCGGATAGCGTCGTGCTTGAAAAACATCGAAAAAGGCAATAGAGTAGGCAATTACAGGCCAATATTCTGCTTGCCACTTATATGGAAATTGTTGACTAGAATCTACGAACATCTGGACAAAAATGGAGTCCTACCACATTAGAAGAAGGGTTGAAAGCCTAAGTGCAGAGGTACCAGGGATCAACTCTTGGTAGACAATATTGTACTTAGAGACTACAAGAGGAGAAAAACTAACTTAGCCATGTCATGGATCGTTTATCGTAAGGCGTACGATATGATACCACATTCCTGGATTATAGAGTGTATGAACCTATTTGGGATTGCTTCGAAAGTTGAACGATTGCTTGGAAAAAGTATGGTGAAGTGAAGGACGGAAATGACAGCGTATGGAAGATGTTTAGGGACAGTAGAAATTAGGAGAGGCATCTTCCAAGGGGACTGCCTGTCCCCACTGATCTTTATACTGTACTAGATACCACTAACACTGGTTCTAAGGAAAGCAAAGGCTGGGTATGTATTCAAACGCCACCAACAAAAAGTCAACCACTTGTTACTCATGGATGATCTCAAACTTTATGGTAAAGATGAAGCCCAAGTCAGTTCCCTCATTGATATGGTGTATACCTTCAGTGCTGATATGAGAATGGAGTTCGGACTGAGAAAGTGTGGTGTGTTAGTCTTTAAGAGAGTCAAAATCAAATGTATCGACTGGCTAACGATACCGTTTGGGGAGGTTATGAAGCATTTAGAAGAGACAAGCTATAAGTACTTGGGGATTTTGGAAATGGATAAATTGTTGGAGAAAGAAATGACAGATCCTTAAGGTGAAATTAGACGGATGGAATAAGAACGAAGCTATCAACACCTGGGCAGTTTCACTCCTTAGATATAGAGTAGGGGGTAATTGCATGCATAGTAGTCGAACTAAACAGATTAGACAGAAAGACAAGGAGGTTGCTAACTAGATATGGTCACTCCATCCAAAAAGTGACACAGGCAGACTGTATGTACCAAGAAAAAGAGGGGAAAGAGTACTTATTGGATGCGAACACATCATAAGAGAAGAAGAAAACAACATAGCATATGTATGAAATGCCACAGAACCGCTATTATTAGAAATTGGAAGGTCAGGATTGTATAGGATGAAAGATAGCAAAGATAAAGCACTATACAAGGAACTAAAAACGAATGAAACCGAACATAGGTGGGTAAAGAAAAGAATGCATGGTCAATTTCATAGGGATGTTCACGATAAGATAGACAAGGAAAAATGTTGGCTGTGGATGACTAAAAGTGATTTAAAACCGGAAACGGCGGCTCTGATCTGTGCTGCCTAAGAGCAAGCACCAAGAACAAACTACATAAAATATAGAATAGACAACGCAGCAGAAAGTGATAAGTGCAGAATCTGTGGACAAAACGGTGAAACCGTATGGCATATTACCAGCCAATGTACACCACTAGCCCAGAAAGAATATAAGAGACGCCACGACAATATAGCCAGGCTTATCCATTGGACACTATGCAACAAGTATGGACTTGATAGAGCAAAAAATTGGTACGACCACATACCTGGAGGCATCGTCAAAATAGAAACACAAAGATCCTATGGCTTTTAGAATTAAATGCGACCATGAGATAACGAATAGGAAGCCGGATACAGTCTTAATTGAGAAAGAAAACAAACTATGCTGAATCATAGCTATAGCATGCCCAGCTGGCAACAAGGTATGTCGGTCTCCTTTCTTTTTTTGTGGGAAGAAAGCCTTTACATGGTTTCTGTTCCCGCACAGGTAATATCTTGACTTTTTACTCTCTACAGCCACGTGTAGTTTGGACTCATCCGGTAGGCTTATACAATCCGGGTCATTTTCCACATTTGCTGGTCAGTTTGTATTAGCAGCTGTGTTCTCGGACCTAACTAATTCTGCTTGTGAATCTCGTGGATTTGCAAAATCTTGGTTTTTTCCTCTATGTCTAAGAGTATCGCAGCTACCAACCAGCAGATGTTAATTTCTTATGGAACATTGACTATTCTGATTCTATACACGTTACGGCCCAGGTAGGTAGGTATAACAATTATTTCTTCATTCGTCAGGGTAGCTGTCGAGTGTTCTTTTGCTTCCTCCTTTGAGCCAAGCCTCACCTCGACAGACCCATATTTCTTCCCCCTGGTCACATAGGTTTTGCTCTCCCACACCGGTATTAGGCATTTCTCTACTTGTCGTTGTGTCGCCTTTTCTGCTTCTAACTCCTATTATTTTATACAGGACTGTCCATAAACTGATTTCGAGATGAACAATTGTAGGAATGTTTCGCGCCACATTTCTGCTACTTTTCTTCGTCATACATTTAGAATTCCTAAACTCATTTTCATCAAAGAAAATATCTTCACTCATTTGCCTTGTTGTTTGCGCGAAATCGAAACCATTCCCATTGGATTTGCTTGTATCGATTTTGTTGTTTTTTCGACATTCATGTCGGTGATGGTGTTGTTGGACTTGCTGCTGGCACCGGTGGTGGCAGTAGAGGTGGTAGTGTTTTCGCTCGTGTTGTTGGTATTTGTGATTTTCTTTTGTTCCTGCGGTGGAAAGGGAGAGTAAAGAAACAAGGGGAATTCATTTTCATATGTTCTACGTGCGCTATTGTTGTTGTTGTTACAGCAGTCGCTGTCTTGTGCAACTTGGCTGTTCAGTCTTGCGGATAATCCGCTGTTCTTTTCAGCACACTGACAGTTTTCGTTCACCATCTTTGATTTTAGAAGAAAAATATGAGGGGTGTTGTAATCCAAACAAATACGAATATAGCCTCTAAGAGCTACAAATGGGCAAGAACTAACCAGCTCCCCAAGGTCCTGGTTTGGTTACCTAAGTAACAATAACAAATGTACAATGTAAAACAATATGAATAATAGCAAAACTCATGCGGCGATGTGCGAGCACGTGTCGATAGATGAATAATAATAATAATAATAATAATAATAATAATAATAATAATAATAATAGTAATGATAATGATAATGATACTAATAATAAGAAGATGAAAGAGGAGGAGGAGGAGGAGGAGGAGGAGGAGGAGGAGGATTACCATATAGCTACAAATATATATGTGGATTATATAAGCGATTTAACGAATATCATAGCTAGATAAGCAATTATTTGTTTTGTTATATTTTGCTTTTATTTGTCCTTCGACTCCACTCTCCGAAAGGTTGAAGGGAAAAGTTATCTACAGCGTGATTTGAACTCAAAAGAATAAAATTAAGTGATTTGGTTGCCATGACGATACGCCAAAAAAATCAATGATTAAAAAAGGTCATTATAGTGGCTCTATTTTCTGCACACACAAGAAAAAATGATAGTTTATTTTTTTATATATATATATTTATTAACTTTATTTCATGAATTACTGTATTGACATTTCTTTGAAATTTCTACAACAATGCAGGCGTTCAATAATGTTTTTCTATTCTTTCTTTTAATCTCTTTTGCTGTCACTCGTTTCAGTCATTCGACTGCGACCATGAGGGAAAACTGCCTTAGATTTTGAATCGATTGTATTATATGGTACTTATTCTATCTATAAAAACAGCAAAAGACGACCCAAGTATAGAGGGATGTTGCAAGGCAAGGTATATATATATGAGTGAGAGATAAAGAGAGAGGGAGAGAGAGAGACACATCAGTGTATAGATATAGTCTGACAAATATACAGAGATAGAGATATAAATACATGCATAGAAATATCTATATATCGATGTCAATATAACACACACACACACACACACACACACACACACACACACACATATATATATATATATATGTTTATATATATAATTAAGTTTCGAGAGAACATGGAATACTTCTTTTCTGGAATACTATATGCCGGGACGATGGTCTTCGGATATTTCATGAATATAATGGTCATACACTAGATAAATTTAGGACAAGAACTCTAATATACCTTGATCCAAAATCTCATAACCTCTACTATAAACCAAATGAGAAACACTCTTTTATACATAAACAGTCCTGTCACCCCTATAATGTTTAAAAACTTGGTAGCTGTAATCAGTAATACGATATCATATATCTCCGCTTCAACGGAAATATTTGATAAGACAACCCCCCCCCCGCCCTCCACAATAACAATGCCGTAAGTGTGGCTTCAAAGATAAGATGTATAACAACACCTGAATCAAATATATGAAATCTAAAAATAGACTTAATTATAGACCTATTGTTACACCACCACCATCCTTCTCTCTAAATTTTATAACTAAATTAGAAATTTCTGGTTCTTTTAGATAAGCATTTCCTAGTAAACCATAAATACAGGACAATCTTTAGCTGCCACTCGATAAAAATATGATACAACTTCTGCCCCCAGTAGGAAGAACAATATCACTCGCAAGCCTCACCAAGTGTCAATTCGCACTTGTAATTGTGGAAGTCCTGAAACTTGCCACCCAGGCGTGTACGACACACTCTGCTGCTTATAAAGCAGAGGTCACAGCAATGCTTTATCAGAACGTAATTGACAACAAAAATTACCTCGGTTTATTCGTATGCAATTTCAAAAGACGTTATGCAAAGCACCATTTTTTCTGACACATCTACATAAGTAGAGCCACGTATGAGATTTGAAGAACAACTGCACACCACATACGACTCCGGAGAACTGCGGAGAAAACTATGCCATATGTAAATGTATATAAGATATGCAACTTATGCTCTGCTGAAGAATCGCACATACTTTTTAGATCTTTTAAGTATTCCGCTACACTACTTATTTTCAGATCCAAAATTTTCAGAAAATACAAGCATATGGAAAAATTTCTTTTGTCAAACTATGATTGCATTGTCCTCTCCGGATTGAACAGTTATGTCGCAGCCTTTAGACTCCTTTCCATTGTATTATTCTACACCAGCTACTTTGCTTATAACTTGTACGGTCAAAGGATGCATAACTCAAATTTTCTTTTCTTTCTTTTCTCTTTACGTTTTAATTCGCTCTTTGTCTTATCATCCCACTTTTTGTATCAACCTTCTCCATTTTACTCGTAGTCTATCATGTACTAGAATTCAGGTTATCAAATCGAACAAACGATGTGCCCAGAGCCCGGGATTGCTTGGAGTCACAAGACGTAGTAAAACCTGCTCAACCACGTGTCACAATGGCAAGAAACTACTAGTAGCATTTATTTTAATACAGTGTACATTACATACATAAAAACATACATTTATATATACAAATCCGCCATCCATAATACAGACAGATACAGGTAAATGGACACATAGAAAAGTGTGCTAGGAATATTAATCCTAATTTCCTAATTTTCCCCTTATAGCAATGTTCACAGAACACCTCAGTACAAGAAAGAATGAATAAAGGGGCAACTTTCATCATTAAATATCTTCCACAACTAAATATGAACACATAACATAATACAGAACACTACTAACCTTTCAATTAATATCACTAAACACCATGCATCCCATGCACCATTCACATTACAGATCTATATATCTACCCTAATTGCACTAAATCCAGAACTACTTAGTTCCCTTACACATAATCTTTTTATTCAGGGATTAGTAGACCTGATACCGTTCAATAATCGGTGTGCATTCAAAGCAATCATGAGTAACTTTACGAAACCGGTATGCTTTTGAATCTCTTTAACAATAACAATTCACAATAATGACTTTAATTACTTTTATTCCTACCTCAGTTCATTTAATTGTATATATCTATCGTTACTTTTCATAAAAAGCCTTTACTTTTTTTGATTTCCAATGTGCATTTTCGCTTATTTTTCTTCTTACTTTCCACTTACATTTCCACGTGTAGTTTCCATTTTGTTTTTGTAACATTTTTCTATTATATATGTATAAATTACTATGTTTAAATCTCTCAATGAGACACATTCAGTAACAGTACTCTAGAGTGAAGATTATTTGCCAGCATAACGTAGCAGTCCTGGGTAAGACGTAAGTTACAGTTATTTAATCCCAGGAAACATCGTCTCCAGCTGGCTGTACGACACACTATCTGTGTCCTATATCTTCGAACAAGGGAATTTAGCATCCCCACTCAGCACAAAACAATATCTGTGTATCACGATTTCTGTGCACAGAATAACTGTTCGGCTAGAGGTAGCACTACTAGATTCTTGTTCGAAATATATAGTTTTCAAAATAACACACAGTCAATGATGTAATAAAATAGAAAATTAATATTTGTAAATCTCTCAACGAAAGACATTCAGTAACGGTACTCTAGAGTAAAGATAATTTGCCAACAAAACGTGGCAGTGCTGGCTAGGATGAATGTTACTGCTATTTAGCCCCAAGTAACATCGTCTCCAGCTGGCTATGCGACACACTGTGCCCTTATATTTTCGAACAAGGAAGTTTAGCATCCCCTTAGAGATTACTGACTGTGTGTCACATTGAAAATTATATATTTCGAACAAGAATTGAGCAGCACCACCTCTAGCCGAACAGTTATTGTGCTGATGAAAGGAAATAGCACAGAAGTTGCAATGCACAAATATTGCTTTGTGCAGAGTTTTCGAGTTCTTCATTACGATTATTTCAGTCACCTCATTAAAATTGTTTGTAAAATAATTAATGTAAATAACGCTTCTTACTGAATGAAGTTACTTATATCGCTTTATTTATTGTCTATTTATGCGAATATACACCCACCCCTTGATTGTTTCTCTGGGTTCCATTGTTTTTGTTATTTACATCCTTAGTTCTGTTATTGACTCGCGTAAACTATGTTACGAGAATACATTTGAATATATTACGAGAAACATCCATTTATAAACGACGCTATGAATATAAAACGATTTAGAAAACATAAGTTCAAAGTACAGTTGTCGGGTTTGCATACATTGGAATTTTATAAATATAGAAAAAACTTATATTTATATGTAACGATAAATTGTTCCATATATATTCTATACCCTTTCAAAGTCATACTGATTCTTACTCTCCATTTTTCTCTCATACACTGCTGAATATCAAGGAATGCCTAAGCACTGAACCATTACTCTGACATTGTTCGAATAAACATTTAATCGAAGTATATGAAGACCAGCTACGAGCAGTAAGATATGAAATTCTTAGATTCTCTCGATTTCCTGTTATCCAGATTTTCTCATGGTCCGAACAGATCATTTCAAATAACGTTCAAGTTTTCTCATTTTCATAAAATTTTTACAATTTTCTTCAACAATGAGCATAGGTCTAAGTGCAGGTTACATTCATTTCGGGGAATTAATATGGTTGTAAGATTATATTACATTCTTGAACGGCAATCCTACTATGTCACCTTTTTAGTTTCCTTTGCTTTCTCATTCATATTATTTTGTAATTCTTATACCTTTCTTTGACTGGGTAGTGGACCTGTACAACAAATCCAAGTACACCACCACATATGTCTATGCCTGAGTGTATTCGTACGTGCGTGTGTGTATGTGTGTATGTGTGTGCGCGTGTGTGCATACTCGCGGGTGCTTATGTGTTTGCATATATATACTTGAATATAACAAAATTATAGATAAAAGACTGAGGTTAGAATGCTGTTTGGAATTATTGAATTTACAAAATCATAAACTGAAAATAAATAGACAACTTGGACCTCTACTGAACATATGCAAAAGAAAGTCTGATTCATATCAAAGATAGAATGAGAAAAGGAACGAAATGGAGAAACGAAGTAATACCCTCGGGGACTTTCGAGATAGAATTTATTTTATATATTGTGGATGACTTTTTGCGTTATTGCTTCGTTTTCATCTTTTTCTAGTTTCTTTTCATCATGAAACTGCAGACGCCGTGTGCCTATTCATTTGAACAATTGTGCACTTCGATCTAGTAAATATGATGTTACTTGAAAAAATCTATAAAGTTTAGTGATGAAATAATTAGGATTTTCTTAAGTTTAGCCTTGGTGTTTGTTGTTTTTTTAAATATAATATATTCATGTTGAAAGCAGTGAGCTGTAAAAATCATTAGCACCCCGGGCAAAATGCTTACGTTCTGAGTTCAAACTTAGCCGAGGTCTACTTTATCTTACAGCCTCTTGGGGTCGATAAAATAAGTATGAGGTAGCACTGGGATCGATGTAATCGACTTCGTCCCTTCCCCCGAACTACTGGGATTGTACCAAAATTGAAGTCAATTTAATATATTCATGTAATACAGACTTTGGTTTACTTATTTAGGTTAATGATTTTGGTATCAATGGTGGCAGTTAATTTTTGTAGGTATCAAATTAAAAAGAGAAAAATGAAATTCGGTTGATTTTATTATTTGAGTTCAAAAGAGAATTTGCTGTAAAGGAAACCGCTTGATATATCAGCCAAACATCTGGTCACGAGACCTTAACAGTTGTCCATCTCAACATAAGTGACAAAAATTTCGGAAAATGAGAGGCTTACAGCTAAAGAATAACATACGGCTTTCTGAAACTAGCAACGACAAACCTTCAGCCAATATTAAAGCATATCGAAAGCAAAAACCTCGAGGGCTTACAGAAGATTGAAAAACTCATGATTATTTAATACCTTGCCAAAACACTTGAAGAATATATGTGGAGAGGGGTAGATGTTTTCAGGAAATAACTTGATCTCCTACTCTCCAAGGCCCCAGATGAAACTACGTCGCGGCAAGAAACTTAAAGAGGGCATCAACAATTATTATTATTATTATTATTTTTATTATTATTATCATTATTATTATTATTATTATTATTATTATTATTATTATTATTATTATTATGATGATGATGATGATGATGATAATAATGATTATTATTTTCATTAATATTGAGCAGACGTATGAGAGTGACTCAAGCCCCGAGAGTCTTTTGCGTTGGCATATATCAAGGTGTGAACGTACAAAGCTGTCGGGCCTTCAGTCATTCTGTTATTTCACCTAAATATTAATTAAAATATATATATACTCATATTTTGTGTTGTATTTTTATATTTGCATCAGTATTACTATTTGTGTGTGCGTATGTACGTGTGTGGGTGGATGTGCATCTGTGTGTGTGTGCGTCTGTGTGTGTATGCGTCTGTGTGAACGTGCGTATGTGTGTGTGTGAGTGTGTGCATAACTCGTCGCATACATATATTTTGTCGATTAATTGTATCCGACGATGTAACAGAATGATGCTGATTCACTATTTTGATGGTTCCAGTTGAGCAAAGTAACACCAGTAACGTTTTAACTAGTACCAACTCGGTCAACATCTCTTGCACAAACATCCGACATAAGAAAACCCGCACCAGTTGCCAAACAGTGATGGAGAGGAAGCAAAAGCACACACAGAAATGCATACACTCACATTCACACATATATGTATTTGTGTGTGTATACACACACACATACATACACACGAATATATTTATATATATATATACACACGCTAATATATATGTATATAGATGTGTATATATATTCATATATACACGAGGTAATACATATATGTACATATATACATACATATATAGTATAATATATATGTACGTGTATATACACATATATTCATGCATATATACAGATACACACATACAAACATGTACATACACAGAAACACATATATAGGTGGGGATAGTGTATATGTACAGTATACATTGTAAGAGAGATAGATAGAAGAATAATAGAAATGAAAATACTATTAAAGAGTGATATCTTGAAATGGAAAGATATATTTACATAAAACATCTGAGGAAAACAGACATCCATTAATGCTTCCATATCATTATATTTACTCATGTAAGATATCAGTATAGATATTCACCTGTGCGGAATATCTACTTCCCCAAAAACACAGGTATACATATGCACGTATACATATAGACACATACATACACGCATATATGCATGCGTATATATATATATATTCATTTAAATATATGCATAGACATATATATTATATACGTATATACATAAACATATGTGTGTGTGTATATATATATATATACCGATATATGTACATACACGTACGCACACACACACGTATATGTATACATTTATATTTAATTTTGGGGGTTCTTCTTACTGTAACGAAAAACGATTTAGATTTTCATCTTCTTAAACATTTTCCCTTTTAGTTTTTTCTCATGCGTACATGCGCACACGCACACACACATGTACGCACATAGACACACACCCATACGCGTATAGACACAAAACACTCGCACGCACACACGTATGTGTGTGTATATATATATATATATATGTATATAGCCATGTGCATTTGTGCTTATGTATATATATATATATATATATATATATATAGAGAGAGAGAGAGAGAGAGACAGAGAGAGAGAGAGAGAGACAGAGAGACAGAGACAGACAGAAAGAGAGACAGAGAGTGGATTTGGTAGACGGAAACTGAAAGAAGCCCGTCGTATAAATATACGTGTGTCTGTGTGTATTTGTGTGTGTTTTTCCCTACCACCACCATCGCTTGACAACCTATGTTGGTGTGTTTACGTTTTCGTTATCTACCGGTTTGGTAAATGAGACCAATAGAATAAGTACCAGGCTTACAAAAACAAGTTCTGGGATCGACTTCTTCGGCCAAAAATTCGACTTTTTCGACAAATGACTGAAACAAGTAAAAGAATTAAAGAAGAAAAGAATATCTTGTCGCAAATATCGAAAGGATACTTTCTCGTTCTTTTATAGAGTTTGAAATCTTGATTAATGTCTTAAATATGCTATTTTTACATGCTTTTAGCATGTTTCTTAACAAAAAATCACTGGCAATATCAATGCAAACGAACATTTTTCAAATTATGACGCATTTATCAACAACCCTTTCAAAAACTTAATGCTTTGATAATGAGAATTTAAAGACATTGTTAGACTCTAATTATTGGGTTGATTGTTTAAATGATGTTTCAATATACTTAATCAGACTAATATTCTCAAGAAGTCAAATGGTTTCTTGACCTCACCAGATTCAAGTCGTTGATTTGAATGATTCTCAAACTTCACAAGAGATACTGGTCTGGCATCAAACCGAAGCAATATTTCTAGGCGAAGACCCATGATCGCGTGGTGTATCTGATACACACACAGACACAGACACACACACACAGACAAACACACTCACACACACACACACACACTCACACACACACACACACACACACACACACACACACACACACACACACACACACACACAC
>NC_068990.1:3343616-3344247 GCF_001194135.2 Octopus bimaculoides
ATATATATATATATATATATGCTTTCGGTGCGTATGGCTTTTTATTCAGCGACGAGTTTACGACCCTGTTAATAATAATAATGGTATTTTTATTTAAGCTTAAAGCTTTTGGCAATCACCCTGAAAGGACTAAGGAAAATAGTGTAATAAAGGGGCATATAAGCCCTGAATAGAAGGCTTTCCTATCCGCGTGAGAGTGGGACCCATATCCTTTTGTTAATGCGACTAAATGTGTTACCGTTACACAAGCGATTCAACCTCCCAATTTCTGTCAAATCTGTGAACTATAATAGTTCGTGTTTGTTTTTATGCAAGCAAACTTTCTATATGCTTTCGGTGCGAATGGTTTTCTTATACGTCGCCGAGTTTACAATCATATAGATAATAATAATGATGTTTTTATATAAGCTTAACGCTTATAACGATCACCGTGCAATGACTACGGAAAATAGTGCGATAAAGGGGCATAAAAGCCCTCAACAGAAAAAAGAAGGCTTTCCTATCTACGTGGGAGTGGAACCCACATTCCTTTGTCTACGTGACTAAGTGTGTTATCTTTAAACCAGCGTATGAGCCTCCCTGTGTCTGTCAAATTTTATATATATATGTATATATATATATATATATATAT
>NC_068990.1:3344304-3345045 GCF_001194135.2 Octopus bimaculoides
ATTTATATTTATTTATACACATATATATGAGTTTGTGTATCGATATATGTGTGTATGGGTAGGGGGGTGGACGCGTGTGTATATATAATATTAATATATAAATATTAAATATTTATGTATGTCATTATTCAGTTTTTTCAAGATTTCTTGCCAATAGAGAAAGAACTGCTTTCTAACCTAGGTCCAATGCTCCTACATTGGAATTTCAACATTAAGAAAAGGGTATGTATGTATGTATGTATGTATGTATGTATGTATTTATGAGTGTATAGCAGTGATCATTCCGCATCTTAACGTCTCCATTAACATTATTCTCTGAATTGCATAATACTTAGTGCGGTAATGGCTGAGAGTAAATGTTCTTTTAATAGGCGTTGGAAGCAGTTTCCCCAGAATGACTCATTCTGCAATATATATTCCACACGTTTAGACAGCAACAATTTGAATTTCTATGCTAGGTTCAATATCCAAAATTGTTTCCTCCGAGAAAATAAATATACATATAGGCGTAGGAGTGGCTATAGGCGTAGGAGTGGCTATAGGCGTAGGAGTGGCTGTGTGGTAAGTAGCTTGCTTACCAACCACATGGTCCCGGGTTCAGTCCCACTGCGTGGCATCTTGGGCAAGTGTCTTCTACTATAGCCTCGGGCCGACCAAAGCCTTGTGAGTGGATTTGGTAGACGGAAACTGAAAGAAGCCTGTCGTATATATGTATATATATATGTATGTGTGTATGTGTTT
>NC_068990.1:3345646-3360137 GCF_001194135.2 Octopus bimaculoides
ATATATATATATATATATATATATATATATATATATACATGTATACATACATAAATACATACATACATCCTTGCATACTTGTTTCAGTCATTATACTGCGGACATGTTGGGACAATAAATTGACTGCTTTGGGCAAATAAATTGACCACAGTACATTTTTAAGCCTGGTACTTGTCGCATCTCTTTTCTCTAAGCACACAAACTAACACCGGTTGTGTGGACAAGCATCTACAAAACAGACATCATGGATATGTACATATCTATCTCTTTGTCTAACTATATATATTTAATGTATGTAATACATGTAAGCATGTATGTATATGAACGGCTTCTCAGAGTTTCCATCTACTAAGTCCACTGACATGGTTTTGGTCTGGTCGGGTTCGACTAAAGTGGAAGGCACTTGCCCGTAGAACCACGCAGTGGGACTGAGCCCACACCCACGCCTTTGAGAAGGAAACTTCTCCTCACAAAGCCACGTCGGCACTCTGTTTGTGTGTGTGCGTATGTGTGTGTTTGCTTATGAATGTGTTTTTGTGACTTCGTGTATGCCTTTCCATTTTTGAAGTAAAACGAAAATTTTACAATGGGTTAATTAATAATATTGATTAATAATTTAAATAAGACAGTGACTTGCTTAGCTGCTAGAGCCTTGCATGAGATACTCTACTTCATTTATTGAGGCTATTTCCAGTGTTTTCAAACCCCACCAAAAAAGAGATATGAGCTCGAGTAAGAGATTGTTGATAATATTAGTCCGCCGTACGAGATGTCTTATGTTATCGGTTCCTAGCTGGATATGTTCTCACTATAAGATGTTTAATAAAAAAGGAATCTGAAACCCATGAAATGGCAGCTGTAATGTTACCCCTGAACCGTTAAATAGCTGCAGGAAAAAATCAACAAAAACAAACACATGACAGAATCGACGGTAAGCTTTGGTGGGGCTGGCTTTAGAAGTTACTGCGGGGCGCAGGCGTGAATAAAATGTGGATTACTTTAAAAAATAATTATGAGTGTACCTGCGCAAGATATGGAACAAATATTGCCCGCGTCCAGGAGCTGAGAAAGCGATATTTGTGGGAGAAATAGAACGATGGAAGCTTTATGATAGATTATATTTGGAAGTAACCTTACACAAATTATTCGATTAGCCTTTTCTGGTTGAGATATAACAGGCATGTATGTATGTGATGCATCGAGGCATAATATCGTAGATTTTCCGTTACTTAATTTCGTGTACAAACTTATGCTGAATATGCGTCCAGATAGATTTACATTCAATATTTTCTTAATATTCTAACATGAAATTTAAATGATTCGGCCTTTTGTTTTGTTTGGTCGGTGTCTTTTTTTTTTTTTTTACATGTGTAATAATTCATGGATTTTATTGCCTGGAATACGAAGCACTCCGATGCGAATGATGGGTCCATGTGACAGAAGAGAATTTGATAAGATAAATAATTAACCTACTGCCTCCAAAGGCCAACATCTTAGCATTTATCCATTCACTAGAACTATACATCAATAAGTATTCCATGTTCCAACATTCTCTTGAAAGCAATTCGATTTTATAACTGGTTTCAGCGTTACTTTAACAAACCTTACTATAAAAATGTCGATCCTGGAAAATTAAATGATTTCTCACGAAGGTAAATGCTACTTTAAATCACATTTGCTTCATCGAACTATGTATGTATATATATTGCTTAAATTCTACTTAAATAAACATTGAAATCGTAAGTAAGCACCTCCTGAATTTTCAACCTGCTTAATGTAGCTGTTTTCGATATTGACATTATATTGGCAGAAATTTTATTCAAGCAATGGTAAACTATGTTGATTTTAGGTATTTACTATTTTTAACTTCTTATGCAGAGGATTTTTCGATATCTGCAAACGCAGCAGAACGTGTAATTTTGAAGAACGAGCTAAGGTATCTTTATATACATATTTATATATTTCATTAATGCGTTGCGTAAACAAGCAGGTATGGCGAAAATCGAACACCAAAATCACAGAAATTCGTAGAAAATTAAAACAGAAATAAAATTAGAACGGAAATAAAGAAAGGAAAAAAGACTCGAATATACGGGAAAGAGTTAACAAATTTATAAATAATATGAAGTTCAAATGTGATATACATCTTTCAAAGAGTCTATCATAAAAATACAGAAATGAATCTTATGATAAATTTATGTGATCTGACTTCAACTTACAAACTATATGAATTTAGCAGAAATACGTGCATGTGCACTGGCTTGTTTGCGTGTTCAATCACTACTATTATAGCCACGCAAATACAAAATATATGCTCTTATAATTAATTCGCTTGTTTCAATGCACTTTATTTGTTTCAATGCACTTCATTTGTTTCTAGCGTATCAAACAGTTATCCAAATAATCATAAACATAATGATTACATCTTTTGTACATACACTAATTATGATTGTGTTAAAATAGTTGATTCTAGCCGAAGTTAGAATAGGCACATATGCGAGATGTTAGTCGGTTACCTTGACTTCAATATGTAACTGCTACTGTCTTCAGTTGTGGTAATGCTGGGTGTTGTTGTGCAGAGCGTTTCAATATAGTGGTTATCTGCTACTATAGTAGAAGCGGTGGCGGTTACGGTATTATTAATGGCGGTGCTGTGGCTGCCAACAGTGATATGTGGTAGGTTCTTGCTGTTGTTGCTGTTTTGTTCCTTGTGTGACTTGTTATTGCTGCCGTTATTATTGTTTTCGGGATTCACAATGGGATTTATGTGAAGAAGCTGTTGAAGATTTTATTTATAGTCCGTATTCCGACAGCTATTTATACTCATCATTTGCGACATCGTGTCTGTTTTCATTTTAAACAATCTTTAAATCAACAGAAATATAAAGAAAAACATTTCCGCCCCACTGCAAATACATCTCGCCAGTCTCTTGTGGTACCGATCAATTTAACACCAGAACAGAAGATTGATTTTAAGGGGCCTGATAAAAAAAAAAAAGACAACACAAAAATAACATAAACAATTATCCTTTATACTAAAAGCACGAGGGCTGAAATTTTGTGGGAGGGGATTATCGATTATATCGACCACAGTGTTTCACAGGTATTTAATTTATCGATCCCGAAAGGATGAAGCCGACCTCGGTGGAATTTGAACTCAGAACGTGCAAAAACAGAAGAAAAGCCGCTCGCCCGGCCAGCTTTCCGTCTTATAGATAGATAATAATAACAACCGTTTCTAACTTAGACTCTATGCCAGGAATTTTGAGGATAAGTGTTAACATTACTATCGATCTCAGTACTTCAACCGGTTCGATATTCATCGACTCCAGAGAAATTGAAACTAATGCTGATGTCAGTCGTATTTGGGCACATGGTGTAAAATGACGTGAACGCATCAGTCGCATTTCTTTCGACACTCTAATGATCTACCTATCAGATGTTAGGGGAAACATAAAATTGTTTGAAACTTGACAGTAGATAAGTGTTACTTATACTTTTATGCAAATATTATGAACAGCAACATTGTTCGTGTTATACAAACACCAGTAAATACTATCAGGTATTTTGTAATTTCATCTATTCTCCTGTTACGAGTATAATAATAATGAAGTTTTACATGAATATTTATATGAAACGGGCAAAAGAATATCTAAACGGGTGCAGCCAAAGCAAATTACTCGATACACGTACAAATCTTCAATGTCGAACCAGCACTGACATTGGATTTGCGATAGAATTTTTTTGATCTTATTGTTGATTTATCTAATAAGCTAGGTATGAAATCTCCGATTATACATCAAGATAATTACGTGATACGTGTGTCTCCTCAATCGTACTCATTTTCTCTATCGCTTTATCTCTCTTCTCTTCTCCCTTTCTCTCAGTGTTTCTCCTCCACTATATGTCTCTCAAAATGTTGATGCTATGCTGATTGATGCAAACTCTTATTTTATAGCAACGTTCCCTCTCTATAACCTCTCCCTTTCACTCACATTCTCCGTTCCCGCTCTTTAACATATTTATGTGCCTGTATGTATGTATGTGCCCATGTATGTATGTGTGCTGTTATGCACGAATATGTTATGTTTGTATGTATGTTTTACGTATGTATATACGCATATTTGTTTGTATGCGCGGCTGTGTATACATTTGTTAGTTGTATTAGACACGGTAATTGTGTTTTAGAGTTTGTACCTTATCTTGACCGCATACCAATTAGAAATCGATAACACTCGAGGAAAAAGGTGTTATAATCTTAGTGTCAGTGCATATGTTACAAAACGGAAAACCGATTTTTTACATGAATCAAAGAATCTGGTGCCTCCATCATTTGAATTTCAATGTAGTTGAATCAACGTTATGAACGCGTTGAAGGCAATGGATTGACAGAAATCGTTAGAGGGTCGTACAAATATTTCCGTGTAGTATTCAGTAACTGACCTTTAAATGCTGATTTTAAAAATCTCACCGAGGTCAGCTTTTCCTTTTATCCTCCTGAAATCAATAAAATAACCATACGACTAAATTTCGACGATCGATTTAACCTCCTATACGCCATCATTTCTATCTTTCAGGAATTGTTCCAATGTTAGATTAGTAAACAGTGCTATGAGTGAGGGGATTAGCAGAAGCAGTACAGTGGCGGTCAATATTCCTTACGTTAATTTGTTGTGTGCCTGCACACTCTAATTACAAATCGTACCACGATTCATTTTCCCTTTCATCCGTCGGGTATCGAGAAAAGAAATACGAGTAGGATATTGTAGTCCATCTGCTTGGCTATAACTATTCGCAAATTGAAGGTGCAGTGCTTATGTAAATAATAAGCCACTTTTATGACTTCTACAAGGAAGCACAGCCTAGCAGTTGGGTGTTCCAATCACGATCGTCAGATCCTTGTTTCAGTTCCTGGACTGATTGGTGCGTTGTGTTCTTGAGCAAAACACTTCCTCAGACTTTGAAGTGTGATCACTTCTACACCTTATGTGTGGTACGCTGTGCATTTCTTCAGGCAACATCAATTTGTTGGAGGGAGTAAGCTAATGTATAGCAAACACATTTAATCCTTATAATTAAATTATATGTCCACTGTCTTTTCGGAGTACCAGAAACTACCATCATTATGAGTGCCCATGCGATATTGATTTTAACACAAAATTTGGATATTTGGTTTTACACACTCTATATTCACTGTCACAACGTTTCTAAATTCCAGTGAGACATTGCATTGGTAGCTTAAAACTCTTAAACATTGCAAGTGTCGACTATGCCGACGTATTAGTATTACGACTAGGATGGCAGTTTATTCTGTTGAATATGTTACTCCTGGCGTTTGGGATCACATTATGCTATAAATGATATCTCATGTACTATTAAATATATAAGGTTTGGTATCTTTTATATTATATCCTTTGTGAAAGTATTTATTTGTATGAGTTATGTTAGTGTAATTAATCCTCAAAATTCACTCCAGTTGTTGGGAAATTATTTAATAACAAGTGTCTTTATGTAGTATTAATATCAAAGGAGCTATACCCAAGTGTGTTCGCTCTTCTTCGGTCCATAAGTGTTCTCCGACTTTCTAATATTTCTGAAAGTGTTGTTCTGGAACAAGTTTCATACTGTTAAATATTTCGTTCGTCTTAAATTTCGTACAATAGTAACGATATTAAAAACCCGTTCACATGTAAAACTAAAACAAAAGAAAGCAATGTAGGATAAAACTTCGTCCCGGGGCATAAAGACTCATAAAGCCGGCTTCCAAGTATCTATGGTAGAATGTATGTCCTACCCCTTGGACAGGATGGCAGCTGAGCGGTCTGGAGCAACGTGGTATGAAGTGCTTTGGTCAAGCACACAACACCTTGCCCAGTCTAGGAGTCGAAATGACAATCATACAATCATGGGTCTAACACTATTACCACTATGCCATACGCCTCTACGATCACGAGTCGTCACAGGAAAATGTATGCTAGTTTCAGTAGAATTGCATTTCTCGGAGTGTTATACTACTATCGTCCCACCTTTGCTTAAGAGTGGATAAGTAAACACGTTAGTTACATTCTAGCTGTAAACACTCTGCTTTGGTATAATTATGTGGGATTATAAGATTTCCTTCTGTTAAGATACTACGGTCGGATTTTAAGGAGATTTGTGTCATTTCTCGCAGATCAGAACACCAATTAAAGAATAGTTATACAATTTCAGACAACTCATATCAGTTCATTTTATATCTCATATTAGTTCATTTTAGTCATTTTTTTTTTATCACTATCTCTACATTTAAGAAAAACATTTTTTGCTAAAATTCATGTTGGGGTAAGTCTTCTTTTATTTTATTATTTTTTTGGGTAAATATGCAATAAATTAGTGGTTAAATTTTTTTGTATACTGAAAATGTTTCAAAATTGTGATATTTAGCGAATTTTTTTTTTCAGTTAAATCATGTACATTTTTCGTTTTAATATTCTCTTCTCAAAAATCAGTTTACCAAATTACATTTTCTGACAGATTTTACTTATTTTGTAAGAGATTCAAGACATGATTACTTACGAAACCGTTGTCTAATATACATATTTTTTTAAAGCAAATATAAGATGATGCTAATCTCTTTAAAACACTATTAATTTTGCACATGTGCAGTGTATTTAGAATTTCGAGCTAAATCTATTCGTATTGATCAGTGGTAGTGTGCACAGCTGGACTATGTGTTGCTCGGACTAATTTAGATCAAACTACCTCATAAGCTGGGTTATATGCGATGTGTGTGATGCATTTGTGTGTGTGTGTGTCTGTGTCTGTGTGGTGCGTTTTTGTGTGTGTGCGTGCTCTCAGAAATAGGTTTCAAAGAAATGAGAAGTATAACCGGTTCCGTTAGTGAGAGTGAAAGGATAGCGTATTGTTTCCCCGTCGTGTTGGTTCTGGGAGAAGAGGCAATACGTTTTGCATTTGTAGGCCTTATTGGTCTGACTCATGTTATTAGTGTTCTAGAATCATAATAAGCCAACACTTGGGAGAAAGTTATGAGTAGGACGGAAGTTCCAGATATGCGAATTTCTGGACAGGGCGGACCGTGCATAGTGATTAGTGCGGAAGATCCAGGAGACTGGATACATCAGTGGTAATTGTACGACACTGAGATGGTATTCTGCATGGTGGCGGCATACGCACACACTGCTCTAAAGTGCAAAGAATATTATAGGTGAGATAAAAGGCAGAAAGATGAAACAACACGCTTGAAACTGGGGGCGTGGAACGAATCTGTGACTGCACTTACGCCAAACAGTCAGATGCTGTTACAGGAAAATTGAAAGACAAATGCAATATTGGAGGAATGAAGGAAGAAAGGTAAAGTTTGAAAGGAGAAAAAAGATTATCATTTTTGATACTTATTTTACGGAGTGACTAGGTTTTCTGGCTAATAAGATATATTAATATTGGTTTCAAATTTTGGCAAAAGGCCAGCAATTTCGGTTGAGTAGCAAGTCGATTACACGACCCCTAAAGAATTAAATGCAAAGTACACCTCGGCGGGATTTGAACTTAGAACATAAAGACGGACGAAATGCCGCTAAGCATTTTGCCCAGCGAGCTAACGATTCTGCCATATCACCGCTTTATCCGCTGATTTATTTCCGACACAGAAATTCAAATTAAGTTATTTGCTCAACAAATGCAAGTAAAATATAGGCTTTATTTCCTCTTTAATATTGGTAACACATTAAAGAAACTTTACAAGATTATTTGAAGAATGAAAAACAAATCATGTTGGTTGCTGGCAAGTAGGTGTGGTGACACGTAATTCTAGTTTGGCATATTTCTTTTATATAATCCTTAACAATGCAAAGACTTGCAGGTTTGTAAATATAAAGAAAAAATATATATATTCCAAAACGAAGCTACTTCACCATTCGGTTCAGAAGAACCTTTGTTAGTGTTATCTTCCTTTAAATTCTTTTGATCACAATCATATATACACACCAGCCTAGCTTTAATCTAACGGCGTAAAATTAGAAAAATACTGATAAAGCACGTTTTGATGAAAACGATTTTGTCTTAGATATATATTTGTTACAACTGATGTTTAGCCTGCTGCTCGCTCTGTACATGGGTTGCAGCGAAACAAAACAACTACCTGCTCAACATATATAAAAATAAAAACCCTATCATTTGTTAAGTTACACATCCTATGACGTTTATCTTAGTTTCTTCCTCTTTTTTCGTCAAAGGAAAACAGTCACGAAATCTCGTTTCCTTCTATTCTTAAGCATATGAAACCTAAAGTCGATAGCAGGAAAGACTCTATAAAATGCAACTTTGACGTTTGTGATATGTTAAACCATCGTATAGCTGATGCTAAAAGAAATGAAAACGGTCGGATAAAAATTTAGTAATCGATGTGTGAAAGAGTTTCGTATATTTAGCTTCCTTGTAAATCCCCTATAATTTACGATGTTCTCTACGTTAGCAGAAAGAACGAAAATAAATTACCTTCAATAAATATTAGAAGCGAGTTCACGTGTTTGTTCCTTTACCCTACGATGCTCGCCAATTATGTGTGAAAGCTATTATTACCAACATTTTCACATCAGTGAGTTCCGTGTCTAAAGATTTGCCTGTATCCATAGCAATCATCAACGTGTGTTCATGTTCTTCTGTTTCTTTCTTTTGATTTAGGTTTTGTCGTGGCAAAAATTAAAATATATAACCTCTTCTAGAATATGAAGAAGGCACTGCGAGTGAGAAGCATGAACCTGATATAAAATATCTTAAAAATGACCAAGAGAATATAATTTGTCTTAATTACTATTGGATTCTTGTCCTTGAACAAAGGCGGAAGAGGATGAAGGATTTATTTGTATGGCCGGTGGATACAGGAATACAAACTCATGGCAACCAAATTATTCCATATTCATCGAATTTTTCTTTCAGCTTTATTGCTTCCGATAGAGCATTTTTTTGGTATTCTGGTCTTGACCTCATTAAATATCTTATGTACAAGATGATACGTGACAAATATTGTGTAACTTTAAAATGTATAGTTGTACCATAGCACGTATGGAAAGAACATTACATGAATGAATATGCATCATTTATATAAATTTTCCAACTGAATGTTTTTATTCGTTACATATTGTATATATGTTCACTGTCAGTTTTCTTGCATTATGAGAGTGATAAAATAAAGAAACTTTAAAGGACACTCTCTCTTAGATAGAAAACAGTACTGGAACAAGTGAATTTTTATGACCACACACATTCGTGTGAATAGTATAAGAATAAATCGATTAAATTTTCTTTTGTCTCATTATTCTGACGTACAACACTAATATTTAGATATTGTTTATCTCCAGACTGGTGTTGCTCGTAGATTCCGAGGATGAAAAGTATTTAATTTATAAACAGACAGACATGATGTAGATATACAGTATCTAGGACTACACAATCCAGTGGTTCATTCCTCTATGAGGGAGATTTCTCTGTTGTTTCTAAAATATAGATTGACCACGGAAAGGCCTACTCTTTGGTTCAAATTTCGCTACATCTCAATTCTACGCAAACAGTTTTTCGTTCCAGCCGGGAGTTAGTACCGTTTCATAAGTAGTATCTTGCTAAAGTCGACGCAATGATGCCGGTAACTTCCCAATACTCAGGTTTAAAGTTTGCTTTATTTGCACGGTCCTATATACAAATGACTTCTTCATTCAAAACTTTTGGTCGACTAAATTATTTTGAATGAAATTTTGATCGCGGGAAAGCAACTAAAAGACGCGGCGGTGTGATGATTTTCGGTTCGTGAGCAAGAGACTTAATTTGTTACCCATTTAATATGAGCATATAAAATCTGGGTGCCTTATGCAGCGTCTATTCTGTCGCATTTCAGCCAGAACATTTGTTTTAGATAGCCTCGTTTCCTCCTTTTGTCCAGAATATCCCAACGAAAATCATTGCAACGTTCTTAGTTACCAAAAGAACATATGCAGAGCAGTCGTTTCTTGCGTAGACATAAACATTGTTGTCTATTGCTCTGGTTTCTTTTGATACTTTACTTATCTAAGCATTCTGTGAGAGCAAGTATAATCGAAGACTAAATGGATCCGGAATTATTATTATTTCACTAATGCATAAGAAAGAAGGAAAAATACTACCTATATTTAATGAAGGGTTGTCGATACACGAGAGTAAATACTGTTATGTATTTACTACAACTCTGCTCTTTTACTTCTGCCAACTTGCTGAACTTGTTCAATTATATATTAAAGAAATGAACACTCGAGTTTTTTTTTTTTTTTTTTTTTTTTTTTTTTTTTTTTTTTTTACGAAAATGAAATACAAACGTTCAGAGAGGAAGGTAAAATGTTCCAATTCAATTATGTATATAAAAAAAAATTCTGCTACCATGACGTAAAAGCGGAACTAAAATATATAAAAAGAAAGCGAAAAACTTGTCAGACGCATTACAGTGAAATATAATCTCTTCCATGCATCATTTTTCCTGGCAGCGTTTCTATAAATCATTTCTATTAATTTTAGTAGGATATTTTCTCTCTGCTCTTATATTCCCACACTTTCCCTTCTCTCTTTCTCTCTTCCCCTCTGTCACTCTTTCCCCGTCTCTCTTTCTCTCCCTGTTTCTCTTTCTCTCTCTCTCTCTCTCTCTCTCTCTCTCTCTCACTTTGTCATTCTCTCACTTTAAACCTATTTTCGGGTTCTCTTTTATTATCTCGTTATGTCATTTTGTTTTTCTTTTTTCGTTTTCCTCTTCATGGCATATTAGTGTCTACGTTAAAGTAAGTGGACGGATTATTCGTTCTATATACAACCGTTATGGTAACCGATTTTAGTGTTAATTCAATCTTTATTCCTTCACGAAACTGCATCTTTCACGCGATATCCTATAGCTAAATTACACGTTGGAATGTGATAAGCTTCCCGAATGACCTGCGTCTGTACATTATTGCATGTAGACTAGCACAAATAGTGCCTTGTAAGCAGAGTAATAATTTAATTGTATGTCCTCATTATATTAAAGCTCTTTTGTTATTTTTAATATTCTCATTCTTATTATTTTATCTTATGTATTATTTTATTCAAAATTATCATCATATTCATCGCAAATTGTTATGGGAGAGGAAACGTAGAAAATTCGGCTGTCTCGTAGAACATAACTTTCTTCTCACTGCGTTCTGATTTCAAACCATACAAGAGTTGATTCTTGCATACATTGCCAATAGTGAAGTAAAGTAGTTACTAATATTGCTATTCCTCTTGTTATGTCAAAAGTCAACTGAAACAGAGTCTACTCATAAGCAAATCACTTTAAACTCTAACAATCTCTCTCTCTCTCTCTCCCTCTCTCTCTCTCTCTCTCTCTCTCTCTCTCTCTCTCTCTCTCTCTCTCTCTCTTTCCTTCTCTCTCTCTCTCTCCCTCTTCCTTATGACTTTTATGCATTTTGATGTGTGTCTAGGAATAGGATATCTTATTTAAAAGATGTTATGGTCTTATTTGATGTATATTCGGCTTGCATTTTCTCACGGTTTGGGCTACATTGTAACAGACACCTTCGTGTCTGAAGTACTTAATAGTATACAATAGTAGTTGTTTGTCCACCAGCCATCCTTGAGCGAATATACCTTTGAACAAAAAGCCTCGTAGCCATAACTACCGTTTTCTTTTTTTACGAGTGCAGGGAACTTATAAATACATTTATTCACTATACAATGTTTAAGTGATATTTTGGTTGACATTTGTACCTAGTTGAGCTACCACCTAGAGGCGCCATCGTTGGATAACTGTATTGTAAAGGAATTAGAAGTATTAACAGACACGCTTCTGCACGAAAGTGCATGGCTATACTTAGTTATGTTCGTTTAAGTTCTGCATTGAAATTTCACCATTGTCTCATTCGTACATAATCCTTGAATGTGACTCGTACTATAGTCCATGTAACCGGTTATACAATTTCACAAACAAGTGGCATTTTGCCAATGTTAGAAACCAATATATTATGGTTGATTCAATCAACTATGCGAATTCTTTGGCTATCATTTCAATAGAAGAATTCATTATTTCCTTCGAAGATGTTGAAGTTACTGAAACATAATTTTATAAAATAAGTTCAAATACAGAAATGGTCAACTTTATATTTTGCCTCTGTAGAGTTCATAAAATAAGTACCCAGTTCAATATTGATGTTGTTTTGATTGATTGTGGCATCCCTGAAGTCTTTTTGGCATTCTACCAATGTTAGAAAGACATAATTAATATTAGCGGGACAAGTTTTATACATGCTCCTATTTCTTATTTTGATGCATATATTCATTGAGCTGGATAGCAGTATCTCATTATGGTAAAGATTTCATTTATGCGTTTTGACTTTGTTCCGTATTTATATTAGATACAGTATTACACTCAGACTTGTTACATCGAGTTGAAACTTTCCGGTGTGTCATCGGTTTCCTACCACAATGAAAATTATAAAAGGTGCTACTTTCAAATAAACCATGTGACAATCAGAATAATACGATGAAGGATTATACGAATTAGCGAAAACGATAGTATTATAAACTCCACGTTTATTATAAACTCCAGGTCGCAGAATACTTAGCCCGCAGGACAAAATGCTTAGCTGTATTTCTTACTCTCTTTATGTTCTGAGTTCAAACACCTATTTGATGAAATAGGTATCAGTCAAATCTTGAGGTTGATACATGCGACTAATCTCCTCTTCTGAAACGGCTGGACTTGACTCAAAAGAATTATAAATATTGCACATAGTATATTAAAAAATTTGGGAGAGTGGCGGTCAAAATACATTGTAATATTACCTTATGTCTTTATATTTCGCGCTAAGATACCACCTGTTCAACTTTGTCAATTTCCCCTTCAAATAGATTACATTGGCTCCGTTCCTTCAGGCAAACCGAACTAAACTTATGTTACTCAGAACAATAGTTTCCCTTCGTTTATCCACCATAGACACGACTCTATTTGCTCCCTCTCTCTTTCTCTTTCTCTCTCTCTCTCTCTCTCTCTCTCTCTCTCTCTCTCTCTCTCTCTCTCTCTCTCTCTCTCTCTCTCTCTCTTTCTTTCACCACTTCTGCAATCTATTAGCTGAACGAGGCCTGGCGTATAGAAAGTCTATTTCATGATCCTTGATCATGGGTTCAATTTCTGGAACCGGCAGCGCTTTGTTACCTTGATTAAAGCACTTCATCTCACGTTGTTCCAATTGATTCAGGTGTAATGTGTACCAGCCTAGTATTGGTGCAGCCCTTCTTCCCTCCAGGTGTTACATCCTGGATGTTCTGCTTGGTCAAGAGATACGATGAGAGTGCGTCAAGCCCTATCACGAGTTCATAGTTGTCTAAAACAATTTGAAAATGCCTAGTACATACTCTCAAACCTACTCACTCGTAAATAAGGCTGGTTGTTTTTTGATTTCTGTTATACTCTTTCAAAATATTAGCTGGTACTGATAGGGCAAGTTTTGCAATATCCACTTCCTGTTTGCCTAATACCATATGTTTTAAAAAGTTAGATGCTATTTAATTAATACCTATTTCTATACCTGGAGAGTGTTATAACTATAGCACTATATATATTTAGTGGTTTACGTTAATGTTTGTATTGATTATGGAAAATGTGAGTGACGGTAAACCAGGAGTTCTAACCTTAACAGCCGCAACAAATTATGTAAATTGTAAAACTTCTATATATATGAAAATATACTTCGTCTGCGATAGGCGCAAATTCTGTGCATCCTACACACATTACATATAAAAAGTTGCTTAGGAATCCCCAGTAATCCGATACGGGTTTAAATATTCGCACAAAATTTCCTCACATTTCTATGCAACTGATATGATTTCTGTGTCTATTATTCATTTGAAGATCTTAGATTTGTGTTTGAACGTGATAATCTCTAAAACAAGTAAAAAGATGAAGTAGAAAGCTGACCCAGTTGTTGAACATTATTCAAGCACCCTGTCTAGCATTTACGTGTTGGAATATATTTATATAAAACAATCATAGACGCTATTTTATCAATGTGGCCTTTCGGCAAAATTTTCAGAGTGTTTATAAGAAAGGCTATTAATTTTCTACATGAAAATTTATTAATTTATGTTGTATATGAAATTTTCAGTCAAAATTAGTAAATATCTTAACGAAATGCCCAAGGCAAACTTAAGTATATATTATTGTACTGAAAACAAAGCAATGAATGATATTATTGTTCTGAAAATAAAGCAATAAATGGAATTTTCGCCGGTAGCTCGGCGTGGAAGAAATAGTAGCCAAATCTCTCTACTATCACAACCGTTATCAGTAAGGATCTGAAATTGCTGTAGTTGGCTTACATTTTAAAGTAGATCTGTATGATTGTGGCTGAAATATACGTTAAATAGCAGCAACAGTAAGTAACTGTAATATTAACATACATCTAGGCCTATATATATATATATATATATATATATATATATATAT
>NC_068990.1:3360462-3362079 GCF_001194135.2 Octopus bimaculoides
ATATATATATTCTTCGTCTTTGTGTTTGTCGCCCCACCATCGCTTGACAACCGATGTTGTTGTGTTTACTTCCCCATAATTCAGCGGTTCGGCAAAATAGACCGATAGGATAAGTAATAGGCTTACAAAAAATACATCCTAGGGTCGATTTCTGTGATTAACACTTGCAAGCCGGTGCAGCAACATGGCTGCGTTCAAATCACTGGAAAAAGTAAAATATTATATACGTACATACATACATATATATATATATATATATATATATATATATATCGTTTACCTCTTGAGATTTTATAAACATAAAGAGAACAATTGGTTCGTGGGTGAAACGTTTTAACCTGCAGCAGATAAGCTATAAATAATATTCTGTAAACATTTAGTTTAAAAAAATCTTTCCACAATAATATCAAAATGCCTTAATTTTGAACCCAATATTTATACGCTATTATTTATAGCTTATCTGTTTCAAGTTCCAACGGTCCCCATCCCCACCCAAAAAACGGAATTGCGCGCGCGCGCGTGTATGTGCGTGTTTGTGTGAGCGTGTGTGTGTGTATGTGCGTGTGTGTGCTCGTATTCTTTCCTTCGTGAATAGAAGAAATTGCATGTTCTTTTCAAATTTGATACTCAATATATGGTATGAAGTTTGTGAGCCTATTTAGTGAGTGTGTTTGTGTGCACGAATTAATAGTATGTGTGTGTGTTTGTGTGCACGTATTAATAGTGTGTGTGTGTGTGTTTGTGTGCTCGTATTAATAGTGTGTGTGTGCGTATGTGTGTGCACGTATTATTTTCTTCGAAATAGAACGAAATAGCAAGTTCTTTTCAAATTTAGTACTTAATATATGATACGAATCTCGTGGTCCTATTTTATTAATTCAAGATAATACACAATAATCGCTTCAGTCAAAGAGTTCTTTGGAACTGTCTTTAGAGGAAGAACTCTGATGTGGAAACGATTGTTGCGTTATTCGTTGAAAAACATACGTGGGGTTGCATGCATGAAAGCATTGGTGACCGTGTGGGTCGGTTGTATATTTATTTTTATATATATTTTTTACATTTGTTTCAGTCATTAGAATGCGTTTCTGCTGGAGCATCGCCATGAATTTTTGTCGAATGAATCGACCCTGGTACTTATTCTTTTTAAAGCCTGGACACGTATTCTATCGGACTGTTTTGCCGAACCGCTAGAATAAGGAGACACGAACACAACACCAGTTGTCAAGCGCGGGTGGGATGGACAAATATAGATACAAGACACATACACTGAAAGAACCCTCGGCGTGTATACATATACATATATATATGTATATATTTATGTGTGTGATTGTGTTTGTTTCCACACTACCATCAACGCTTGACAACCGATGCTGTTGTGTTTATGTCTCCGTAAGCTAGCGGTTTGGCAAGGAGTGACCGATAGAATATGTACTAGGCTTACAAAGAATAAATCCTGGAGTCAATTTCTTCCTATACACCCCTTTCAGTCTCAGTCGAATGACTGAAACAACTAAAGAATGAAATAATAAAAGAATATATATGTATGCATAAATAGATATTTATACACACACACACACACACACACACACACACACACACACACACACACACACA
>NC_068990.1:3362461-3363016 GCF_001194135.2 Octopus bimaculoides
ATATATATATATATATATATATACATATATGTATATATAACATATATGTATTTACACATACATGTATACCTACGGTTACACATACATATTTACAAATGGTGGCAGATAGAGAAGTCTGGGAAGCCATTTTAATAGCTTGACTCTGAACATATCGTATTCCTCTCTTGGTTGTGTTGTTATGTTAAAGTGGTTTATTAGTCTTTTCTGTGGAATAAGAAAAGTTTAATGCATTTTTTTTTTTGTATTTCAGCTGCACACGTATTGAAAACCAGAGTAAACAGGAAAGGATGTTACCTTGATATCGGAATGTTTGTGTGAAATGGATGAAGCCCAACAAAGCAAACAGATTTAGAATATCTATTACGCTAGAGGTAATGTCACTTTCTTATATAATCCAGCGTGAAGAGTACGACAGGAATTGTCGCAAGTGCGATTAGCTCATACGCACAAACATGCCATTAGTCATGCAACAATGTATATATACACATATACATATATTCATATATATTTTATATATATATATATATATATATATATATATATATATATATATAT
>NC_068990.1:3363419-3374066 GCF_001194135.2 Octopus bimaculoides
TATATATATATATATATATATATATATATTAATATATACTTTTGTTATTTACACCACCTGTCCTCGTCTGTTGTTATTTTTTGTATATTCTCCCATATATATATATATAGATATAGATATAGATATAAATATATATACATATAATTTATTTAAAAGCAGCAAAAATAGAATAGAATGTGTTACTCAGCTGTTCTATTTTAACAAAACTGTCCGACGAACGGGAACGTGAAACTCTGAGTAACAGCTTTTGTTATATTTCTGCTGCTTTTAAATAAAGCATATTACTCTACCTCTGGCATTTGAGTACTCTTTTTTCCACCTTGTTGCACATTTCATGTGCTTACTCCGGTATATATATATATATATATGAATAATCGCCATGCACTCATTTCTAGTATCATAAAGATAGAAACAGCTATATCCATGAATCTGTCTGTGAATTGTTTCTGTCTAGGAAAACTACTTTCGTGAAGGGAGATATCTTTCCGTTTGCACTTCTTTCTAATTCCTCTTTTGATTATTGCCTTTGAGAAATTTTATGAAAGGATGTGAGGTGTTCTTTTAATCCTTTTATCAGTGTTTCACACATAAATCTTTTGGCAAACATACCTATTTGGCTTTAGATTTCACGTGGATCTTTGATATTCGCCCAGAATCCACATTTGCAGAGTATAATGAAAGCGTTCTCTGTGACCCACATTGTTATCAACTCTGATATCGCCCTAGTTTTCGTTTTGTTACACTCATGCATCTTTCTATATATCAACTTACTTGTCGTCACCTTTAACACTGTTCACTGTAATTCAGATAGTTGATAGCACACTTTATTTTTCCCTCACCTTTCATACCGAAGCATCATCCACAGTCACTTTGTAGATCTTACGAATTTCTTCATTCACTCCAAGGAAAACTTCCTCATTAATATCTTATAATGGAGTCTTACAAGTTGTGTTTACTTCAATCGGTGCAAAGACACAATCAGTTTACACCACATTTCGCACCACATTGCCTGTAAATGTGAAAGATAGATATGTAACTAAAACCATCAAAGTTACCAATGCTAGGGCTCAAACTCACTGACAATCGATCCTTACTTTTCGCAAAAAATAGTCTCTCATATTAATCTTAGAAAATAATTCCTTCGTCAACAACAGCTATTTCGCAACAGACTGGTGAAACCTATAATGAACTACCTTCACATATGGAATGCTAGTGCTGATACGCTCTGATTTCGTACTAGATCCAGAGAAGGGTCCTATAGGGCTGATTTGTATGGGATCGCTAACCAACATATGCCAAGCTGTGGCCATTTGATATGCGTCTTAGATTTCATGTTTCTCAGTCACAAAAATGATCTGTTCTGTCAATGCAGGCTAGCTTTCAGGTACATCCACTCAAGTTGACGAAAAACTAGTCTCTGCTCTTCAGATCACATATATTGTGACTATCTTCCAAGTCAGTACCCCGAAAATTATAGCCTTTAGTACTCTGAAATGTTTATGACTGAAGCTTGGTCGTTGTGGCCCAATTGATAAGGAAACATACTTATATAAGAAGCCTGGGTATTGGAAACACGAAACAAGTGGTTCTAAAGTATTTTCGTTTTATATGTTTTTGTGGAAGCCCATGCGAATATGCGTCTCACCAGATTTTGTCAAAGCATATCTATGCATGTTTAGTATATAATTGTGTGTGTGTGTGTAATATACATATATCAGCATGTCTAGACATGCAACTATATGCATGAGAAGACATAAAACAAAACGTACAAGTCTGCACATGTACATACAAACATACATGCATGCATACATACATACAAACATACATACTTACATACATACATACAAACACACATAGGGTGTTGATGATGCTGAAATTTCAATGAAGGAGCTTTGGTTCTAGTTTAGAAACTGTTTTTTTCTCTATTTGCAAGAAATATTGAAATAAAACTGAATAATGACATAAATACGTACATAAATACATACATACATATATATATAAATAAATAAATAAATAAATATATATATATATATACATACACGCACATACATGCGTGCATGCATGCATAGTACATACATTCATACGTACATATATACGTACATACATACACACATGCATACGTAGATATATACATACATACATACATGCATACATACATACACTCATATGATACCTTGCTCCGAAGTGTCTCTATGTACACTTGTAAGCTTTGTATATTTCTGTATCTCAGTTTTTGTCTCCACCCATTCAAGATCTTTCTTACCGTTTGAATTTTCTTTCAATCTAGGCCATCTTCTCATTACGTAAACTCCAAAATCTACTGCTTGATACATAAACCACCCTTCATGTTGAGATCGGGGCATTTGGACTTAGGCTTATCCATTGCTAACTACTGTTCATTTCTTCAATTACATATGTGATACTTTAGTTATATCTCGTACACGTCTAAATAACTCCCTTTCATCATGAAGATTCTTCATAATACTGTATTTTTGAAGTTTGTGAGACGATTAGCAAGATTATGATTGCTATATCCTCTTCTTCCATATATTAAAACGCCTCTTATTAGTCTCATTTCCAGTTTAATTTTCACATGTATCGCCAATCTACGTAATTTCCACCCATTTGAAAGCGTTTGCATTGCTTGATTTGCTATATTAAATCCTTCATTAAATTCAGTTTCTAAAGATCCATCAGTTTGCGTAAAGGTTTCAAGATACTTAAAATTATTTCAGTCTTTTAGTATTTATTCCTTTAATGATACATTTCTCCTATCCGGTTGCCTGTCTACATAATTTATGTTTTATTGGTGTATGGCTATTTCATCCAGCTTCTCTTTCACTCTGTGTGTTATTGATGTTTCATTACTAATCACAATGGTACCATCGGCATAATCAGAACCTGACAGTTACTTATATATATTAAGATTCTTGTATTCGTCTCATGACATGTCAGAACCGCAAAGAAGTGCGGCGGTAGGGATCTTCCTGCAATATCCTTCTCCTAAGTTCTAATCTATCTGTGAGTTGCCTTTGTGCGCCTACCAACATTTTAATCGTGGAACTACAAAATACATTTGTTGGTAACCTTCGTCAAAGTAGTACCTTATAAACAGTAACTGGAAGTGGACAGTATGAAGTACATCTTTCAAAGTCTAAACACGCAGTTATATAGTGGAAATGTTACACATTGTTGCATCATACAACTTATAGAAACGTGCGGGACCTACAATCTCACCTGAAAACTACTGGTTTACTCCATAACATAGGCTTTAATTTAATCTGTATGCTTTCGGAATACATTAAATAGTAAGGTATTCGGTGTTACACTTCTGCAATTTCCACTTTCCAAGGAATTTCACTCATGTTTTTTAATCCTAACCTTCAAGCATTTGATTCATATACTATTTCTTATAAATTAGTCTCAAAGCCTTTATAATCAGTTTTAACTATATTTATCATTTCTCGTAAAATTCTACCAATTCCAAATCTGCTATTTTTGATAGGTTTCTGGGTTTTACTGTTTCATCAAATGATATTTCTTTTACAACCACTTACAGATTCCCTTATCAAACGGCCTTTAACAGAGCATTTCTCTAATTAAACGCATTGTTCATGACCGCTTAACATCTTTGAACTCTTTGCCCGGACTCATATATTATTTAATACGATTTAGTAATTACTTCCTACAGTGGGTAAATGATCTTTTTCATCAATTTCCACTTGCAGAAATGTTCTTTTATCTCATTTTAACACCATTTTAGTTCTCTGTTAAGATTCTATCACTTAGCTGTGTACATTTTGGGGTTCGTCTTATTTCCATACGAACCTTCAATAATTCGTTTTCTCTCCATTCATGCTTCAGTAACTGGCTAGATTTCATCTAAAATGCATGTTCTTTCTTTATGTATCTCTTCTACCTGTGGCTGCATTCTAATGTACTTGATTTACATCCTTTCATGCACCACGAATTTCTACATCATTATTTATAGCTTCAAACACTAAGAATCAAGTACAAATCAATCCTTTAACATATGCTTAACAATCCACGTAACCGTTTTCTTTTGTCCTTTACCCCTCAACCTCAACTGAATTAGTCCTATTACTAATTGATGATAACTTTCAAAATCTGTACTTCGTTGACATCTAGCAAATTGAGGCGAATGTCATCGTTCCGAACGATTAACATCCTACTAGCTTATGGCACACACACGCACACGCACACATGTATACACTTCTGTGCACACACATATCTATATCTATCTACTTGTATATATGTATGTATATATACATATGTACACACAAATATATGTATATCTATTTATCTACCTATGTATTTCCGAATTTGTGTAAATGTGTATAGAATACTATATCAGTTGAATAAAGTTAAAATATGGTCTGACTTTCGCCCTTTTCTTATGGTATTTAAAAAAACTTATATTTTTTACAATCTTGAAGTGTTAAATATTAAAGATATTTTGTAATGTTCATAAAAATCAATTAGCGCTTCCATACGCTCGTATAAATCATCAGATTTCAAAATGTATTTACCTGATAGTTGAGTTCTTCACAACTTGACTTTTGCCTTTTTATACCTTTTAGAACGCTCAAGCAAGCTGAAATTTTGGAATACGGTTTTGACCAATTCGCATGCAGCTTAAAATTTACGGTCTGCCGGGCGTACCGATATTACGTATGCCAGTAATAGCAGTACGCCCGGTAAAGTATGACGTTTAAGAAGTATGTGGATTGGTCAAAACTCTCAGTTAAATACATTTAGAAATATGATGATTACTACGAATATATGAAGCGCTTATTGAACTTAAATATGATTTTAATATCTAACGCACTTCAATATTGTAAAAAAAATTTTTTTTTTTAAATACCACAATAAAAAACATGACAACCAGACCATATTTTCACTTTATTCAACTGATATATGTACATATATATATGTGTGTGTGTGTGCGTGTGTGTGTGTGTGTGTGTATCGTTGATGATTTTCTTTCTCCGTCTTCTTTTCCCTTTTTTCTCTATTTCTGATGAAGAGCTCCGCTCGAAACGTGAAATCATTTTTCTTTTATTCCCTTTCCTGAGCGTCCAATAACACTGTACTTATTCCACGTCCTCGCGTTGTTGCTTTTTCGTCTTTTTTTCTTGCTTGTTCATGTTTGGATTGAATATATATATATATATATATATATATATATATATATATATATATATATATATCAAATATTTTAACTTTATTCAACTAATATATGTACATATATATATGTATCACATACACAGGATATGTGTCTTGTTAGTTTGTTGTCCGGCTGCGGTTTTAGGCGTAAAAGAATATATTCCCTATGCGCCTGGTGTAAAAAAAACAAAACACCTGCAGTAAGTCACAGTCAAGCGAGACAACTCCTTTCTAGAATATCGATGTTTCGTTTAGACACACACACGCACACACATATTAAGTAAAACAGCAAGGAAAACAATTTTGATGCTCTTGTCGTTTAGCTCTGTCAAATCTTCCATTATGACCATCCCGCCTTTATTTTCAGACACGGTGTTTTTATAATACAACATATACTCTATCACTTCATTACTCACATTGACGGTAACATGTGACACTCTGCTATTCAACATGTTTAGTCTTTTACCTACATCAGCAACTGTTATATACTATATGCATTCTTTTATGGTACAGGTTTCGCTTCGGCGCTCATTTGAGAAGTACGTAAGCTGTAAATTGGCGGATTCATTAGACAGGAAAACTAAATGTTTTGCTTTATTTCTGATTTGTGCTTCCAAATCCCACGAAGTAATTTTAGTCATGGGGACCGATAAAATAAAATACAATTCCAGAGCTGACAACAAATTCTTGGAATTCTTATGAATATGGATGGCATTTCTTACAGCCCCCCCCCCCTCTACTGAATTCTTGTAATTTGAGCTTAATATTTCATCGAGTGATTCACTACCAATGCATCACTGCAAATCGGACTTTGAGAACGCTTAATGGAATTCATTCTGTCAGAATGACTAGGGCTAAGTCTCTGGTTTAAGTATAACCTATACCCTTCGTCGTGCCCTTTGGTCTCTGTACAGATGTAAAGGTTCACATATATCATTGTCTCTCTAACTAAATGTAAAATATTATAAGATCGAATGACCAGGTACATATGTCCATCTTCCTTCTTTGATACTAGTAATTTATTTCTTAAGAACCAGTTCCTCTGGTGCGGGCGTCTGTTTCGATTTTGAGTTGTTGATCCATACCCGATGTACGAAAATATAAATGTGATTAACATCAAACGATTTTTCTTGAGATAGTCTATTTTTAATTGTATACAACAAATCTTTAGCAGTTCTAGCCATTTATACGGAAATGTAAGAGCAAATATTGTACGATAACATGTGAAGAACAAAAGCAATTATATCTCAATATGTAAAGTAAAACGAAGAAATGGAATAAAGAACTAGCACACTTGAATAGCATAAAATAGAAATTTGCTTTGTTCCTTTGACAGTATTTTTTTTTATTTAATTACGTACATCGTTACGTTATTTAAAGAAAATAAGTTAACAATAGCAACCGAAACAAAAGATAACTTGTCTGACCTAATTCTGTACATTTGAATATGTTATCTATATTTAAATCTTTTCATTTATCATAAAGCAAACATTTAAAGCTTCTTATAGACGGAGCACTTTGTATGTGTGAATGTATATCCGTGTGTATGTGTGTACGTATATATATATATATATATATATATATATATATATATATATATATATATATATATATATGAGCGTGTATATATATTTCTGTGTATATATATGTACGTCGACCTACGCACATATATAATGCATTTTATAATAAAATTTCGTCAAGTTATCAGATTTCAGTAGCATAAGTTTGAGTAGAAAATGAACAGAGGGAAAATATCGATTTTCTATGTTTAGATCAGTGTCCGTATTGTTCAATGAAATCAATATGATTTGAATTCAGAAATACATACACACTAGCAAAAAAAAAGTGAAATAGTAAATGCACCGTATCATTGAATATTGGCATCGATAAAAACCGATAATTCATGCTCTTTTAACCATTTTATTAAAACATTGTAAGTTAACTGTCTCAAGGGCATCTTTACGCTGAAGATGTGTTGTTTAATGCTGCATTTTAGTATTTGAAACTAAAGGAACAATAGTGGTGTTTTAAAGGCAAATCAACTCTAAACATCTGTGCGTTTCACGTCATATCTTGCAGTAACAATGCATTGCTTTTTCTTTATTATAGTTAAAAAGCATTGCTTTGCTTGTGGTATTTATTGGTGAACAAAAGTGAATCTCCTTCATAGAATTTTGGCTATGATGTTGGTGAGAAGGAGGAGCAGTAGGAGAAAGAGGAAGAAGAGGAGGATCACGCTTTTATATTGCATAAGTACTGCTGTAACACAAGATGTAAAAACTTTTGTTGAATTTTATCACAGCGATACATCTATTCTGTTATATAACTTCTGATGTTTACATTAGGCGCTGAAAATAAACATGCTATCACGACGTTAGAAACTTTTATTTGCTTAGTTTTGTTTTGAAGTGCAATAGTGATTGGTTCCATATTTTAGGAGCGTAGTATTATTTTGTTCAATGTTTGTAGCAGAGACTGAGTAAAATGTGCTACAAAAAGTTTCTTCGTGATATATTATACAAAAAATAGAAACAAATTGCGTAAAAATGTAAATAAGAAATGGACGACCAACTAAAAGTCCAAGTTATGATTTGTAAATGTGTAAACACTTTCATGAAAGAAAAGGTGTAGACTTATAAGCATGGACGAAATGTTTTCGTTGAGTGAAATATTTCAGCATTAGTAAGAATAGCAGAGATATTTCTGTCATTGAAATTTGGACCTGGACCATTATAGGCACAATGTAGTTGACGCAAACGATTTGTTGATAACTATAAACAAGCGTCCGATAATATGAACAGAAATAATGGAGGGTATAACCATAGTGGGGACTTAAAGGTTTACTGTTACTTATTCTTCTAATATAATGCAATAGATTTAATCTTTAAGATATCCTCTCAACTAGGAAATCTGATGCAAACCTTTCTTTACTGCCTGCAACTATATCACATTATATAATATAGTCCATGCTGTACTATACGGTGGGCCAGTTCAAAATGGCTGGGATGTGAAAGCCTATGATCACAAATCTCTTTGATGTAAGTTAGAGAGACTTAAATAACAACAATAATATTCAAATTAGGGAATATTAATGATTTCTGCTGCGAGCTGGCAGAATCGTTTACAATCCTGGCAAAATTCTTAGTAGCATTTCGCTCGTCCTTACTTTCTGAGTTCAAATTCCACCAAGGTCGACTTTGCCTTTGATCTTTTCGAAGATGATAAAATAGTTACAAGACGAGTACTCATGTCGATGTTATTAACTTATTCTCTCTTCCGAAATCGCAGGCCTTGTGCCAAAATTTGAGACCAATATTAATAATTTCCACCAGAAATCCACTGAAATTGAGCAGACAAATATAGTTAATTTAATCGACTACAGTTAGTAGAAACATGATATATATTTGTTTAAACAACCGCAGATGCAAATCACATCTGTAAAATCCGTACTCTGAATGTAAACAGGCGAAACTCACTATTGTCAAGAAGTATAACATGGCTGTCTTTTAATAATTTTCTCATCTAATAATAACAGCAAAATGACACATATCCTGAATGTGCTGAACTGTCGAGAAATGCCCTCAGTATTGTAGCGGTACCTCATCTATCCAGAATGCTGAAAGAAAGCTGACGATGCTGAGATTTGAGCTGAAATCAGAAAGGAAACTGAATGCCGCATGTCAGTGTTTATACAACGTTTGAAGATTCTCCCAACATATTTTACCTGTCAGTCAATGGCATTATTAATATTTCATGAATGAAATTAAATTTTATTTTCTAACAGATGTAGGCACAACTTGCCGCAAAACGATTTGATACATCTACGGAGAAGGATGTGAGGTTTAAACAGTGCGATATTTTGTATTGCAATAAATGATGGTCTAAACTCTTGTTTTGATATCGGTAGATTCCATCGTAGTTTACTTATCGGACGTAAAATCAATGTAAGATGTTATGATTATTATATATTATATTCATAGGCAAGTCCTGTCAGTTTTTTATTGCTCAGACTTTTTTTATCTATAGACAGGTATTGAGACTAACACTATTTCAACGTATTACGAATGAATCAAATTAAATAATTAATGCGTAAAGTTACATTGCTTTGGCTCTATCTTATGCTTCATTTGTCTGACTGCTGCCCTTAAGGATATGCCACACTTAGCAAGTTAATGCATTGTTGAGAAACTACTCGCATGTTTGTTATAATGCAAGTGAATCTTAGCTTCTTCTAATGCACTGATGTATCGATTGACAAAATAATAGATAATTTAATATATTTCTCCACAGTATATAATAAAGATATCAATTTCAGGGGCATATAAATTGTTGTCTATAGCTCAGACCGACATTAAAATTGTATTACTACTAAGACAAGATTCCTTTTCGGAGCAGAGAAGATATTCCTGGCAGATAATTTGGTAAACCTATTATGAGCCCAATTGCATTAAAAATCATTAGTCCTCAATGCTTGTGTTTCTAGGAGGAACAGTATATGCCACATCAGCTCATTCAAGAACGAGGAAATGTTCAAAGTTTATCTGCAAATTTTGTATCCGTTAAACAGTTCTTCAACTCAGATGAAACCATAGATTAGATAAAGAAAAACAGGGAACATATCGATTCTTGTGATTTTGAAAGGGTGAACTAAGACGACAAAGATCTAAATAAAATCTTTGAACTCATCGATTCTTGTGATTTTGAAAACGAGTACTAGTTTTCATAATTTTATTATGATGGGAATCAATGCAAAATTTGATTTTTCAGCGCACAAAGTCATTGATCTCAATTTTGTACGTTCTGTTTATCACCAATCAACAGACGTTGAGTCAATGTGCAGATAACGAACTATGTAAAGTTGTTCAGAAGTATTTCTAATCAATTTTAATACTAAACACATTCGCAAATGATTGCCTGTTAATCGACTACATTTTCCGTAGTGTTAAATTGATGCGAGAGGAATATTTATTTGGATAACCTTTCTTTTCCAGTGAAGACGGAATAGCAAATCCAACTTGATTTTTGTCTTGCATAAGAAATATTAATTGGTTAGATTAACATTATATATATATAATGGTAGAGAATGAGCCTGAGTGAATGAACATCAAAGCAAAACGGTAAAAAGTAAGTAAACTGTGACGTTGAGGGAAATAAATCAAGATTCAGTCACAAGCCTTTGTCTGAAAAGAATTCTTTCTGATGAAAATATACTTTTCTTCTCAGTAAATGAATATATTTTTCATGCTACTTTTGATGTTGGTGGGCTTGAGGGAATAATGTACAACCATAAAACTTAATTAAATTTCATTAGAAAATTAGTCACGTTTTTCTTTTTGTCGTAGTTTAAAATGTATGTGCGTGTGCGTATGAGTGTGTATGCATATATATAAATATATATATATATATATATATATATTTATATATATATATATATGTGTGTGTGTGTGTGTGTGTGTGTGT
>NC_068990.1:3374076-3376645 GCF_001194135.2 Octopus bimaculoides
GTGTATGTGTGTGTGTTTATAATACACACACACATATATATATGCATATACATATGTGTATGTATGTATGTATGTATGTATGTATGTATGTATGCATGCAAATTCTACGAAATATATATATTGCATCACCAGCGGATACTACATTTTTAAATTACTACATAAAAGTAACCATAATACCAGCGTTCATGTCAGCAACTTCCAACATATTTTACCTGCTAATTGTGATAACTCTGTTTTCAGTAATTCAAAGTGTTTTCTAGTTAGAAACATAACACTCCCTGATTCCAAAACCCACTTGTGTCTTGAACGAAATTTCAACAATAGAAGAGAGATTATATATTTCGCCGTACATCAATATCGTTTTGACATGTACTTTAGCGAAGTATAGATAATTGTCACACTGTTGTACAACAATTAATGTTTTATCTCTTCCTTTCAAAGAATTGTAAAATTCCTTTTCATTGTCTCCCGCTTTCAATTGTCAAGTGGACAGTAACTGATTTTTCAATCTATAATCCTAAAAAAAAAAATAATTAAAACATTGATTTTAAAATGCTTAGGAAGAGCATTTTGGATCATTATTTACTTAAAATATTCTAGCCTTTGGCTTTCTGGTGTGAATTCATGGTATTCAAATCATTTTTGAGTGAATTTAGACTGTGATTTATCCTGTATATTTACACGTCTGAGGTACTGTTTTTTCTGTTTCTGGAATGGTTCAGTTTATAAATAAAATGATTCAGTTAGTCCGTAACAATTATTATTCCTTTAGGTGTGTGACGCGTAAAATTATTCAGTGATTGCGACCTCAGTGGTATATCAGACTTCATATAGTAATTACCATTTCTTAGTACAAACTATTCAAGGAATTTGAAAATCTAAGAATGATGTTTTTGTGATTTAGCAGCATTTTAAAAGACTAAAAAATTCAGTTAGCACAATTCGAAAAAAAAAAGAAAAAAGAGATATAATTCCAGTCACAGATATGAACTCTGGTATTGTGAATCGATGAAATAATTCAAACGTGTGGGACACATGACTGGTTTTATATTACCTTACGAAGATTGATTTCAAAATGGCATTTTAAAATTAATGCAACCAAACCAGTATATCATTTATTAAAGCTGTAATTTTACTGCAATGTTTTTGATGTCTAAAACCAGAACTGCACTGATAGAGTAAGCTCATGACCATTATTTCCAAACCATATTATTCCCATATTTAACATGTGTAGTTTTATGCTACCCAATGTGGTCTGGCTTCTATAAAACGACTGAGTGGCATTTGGTGCAATTTTCGAATATATTTCACTTGGAGCCAGTAAGGCAGTGACGAAGAAAAATCGTCTCATTTCGCTGTTCTTCTCGTAATTGCTTGAATGGTAAACATCAGAGCACTCTTGCATTAAAATGATGTTTCAAGTAAACGAAAATTAAAAAAATAACTATTTTGCAACAGCATACTAATTAAATGATTCATCTGGATAAAGAGAAAATTATATATTAACGAGTACGAGGAGTATGATATATTAACCAATTTTCCATTTAACCTCTAAATGCTATTTAAATTAATGTTTTGATTTAAAAGCAGGATAATAGTGACAATTAACTATGCGGAAACTGTAATGAAGTTATTCATGAAAAAAATGATTTAGTATTGATAATATATGTTATGATATAATGAAACACATTGCAACAGTAAGGCGACATCAACTTGTGCATCTGATGTAACGTAATATCAGTGAAATATTTCTAAATTTAGATTATATTAAATTGCATGCATCAAAGTTTGAAAAATGTTTTGAAATTTGAAATTACGCTAGCAAATAGACGGAATTGGGGAATAATTGCTATGAGTTGCGCAAATGTGTAAACATTAGCATTTGTTGTCAATGATTTGATTCGTTTGTAAATTGTTCATTATGCTAACAACTGTGGATTGACTGATCTAAAAAACACGTATATATAATAATAATGTATTCAATCTAATTCATTTCAAAACAATTTTTACGTACGAAACGCCGCTTGATATTCCAGGCATTAAAAGTATAATAGTAATATAATTATAGTCGCTAGCGTGGCTGCGTGGTTAAGAAGCTTGTTTCACATGCACATGGTTCCGGATTCAGTGCCACTGCATGGCACGTTCGGCAAGTGTTTTCTATTATAGCTCGGGCCGACCAAAGCCTTGTGACTGTATTTGGAAGACGGAAACTGAAAGAAGCCGTAATATTTGTAAATATTTATGGGTATGTGTATATTTATGTCTATGTTTGTTCCACCACCATCGCTTGACAACCGCTCTTATTGTGTTCGAGTCCCAGTAAATTAACCGTTTTCGTACAAACTTCCATTATGCAGCTGAGGAGTACATTTTCATTGCACATCTTATGTGGTGTTCTCACTACATAAATAAATGAAGCTTGTACGAAACGTACGTACTGCTATAACCTATTGCATTTTTGTTGCTCTTCTTCAAATTTTATTCACCAAATCTCTAGATTTTGTTTTTGGTTTTTACCCTACAAAATTCTGGTGCCTCAAACATTTTAAGTACCACATTTAATATT
>NC_068990.1:3376900-3382029 GCF_001194135.2 Octopus bimaculoides
AAAACACCTACATCCAGTTTGGGCAGGTCCGTTAGGCTCTTTGAGAGGATATCAAAACACCGTGGGTTGCTGTTGCAGTAACTGGTTCTGAAGCGCGACTGCAATGCTGAGATCTTTGGCACTGTGCAGTGGCGACCCGTTCTGGTATTTGTGTGGCATTCAATGTCAAAATCTGGAACAATCCCCTATATATATATATATATATATATATATATATATATATGTATGTATGTATGTATGTATGTATGTATTTATTTATGTATACCTATACACACACATGTATAAAATATTCCTGTGCCGTCAAGAATGACTTAATTGTAAAGGCTATAAGTCAAAAACTAGTATTTGATAAATCTATGATCGTAGCATACATTCCATATACTTTATATAAATATGTTACAACATTTAGTTCATGGTCAAGTGAGGTCCCAATAAATACTCATTTACCAGACCTATTTATATTTACGTCAGTTAATATAAATGTGTTTTCGCATTAAATATATCAGAAAAATAATGTACTAAAATGTTCAAATATGCTATAAACATCTCTAAGTCACATTTCAAACGTTGCACATTTGCAGTTTACACTGAATCATACATTGCAGCAGATAAATTAGATTTTTTTTTATTAGTAATTTTTCTGAACAAATTGCGAAAGATTTATCCTTGTTGGGTTTTTACTATGGATACACTTTCGTGGTTAATTAAGCAGGTCTTTTATTACAGATTCTTTTGCGAAACATGTATTTCCAATCAGAATCCTTTGATCTTCACTCATTTCCATGTATAATCTCAGATTATTCCTAAATTCATTACATACACACATATACTTACATATACACATATATAGGCACACACGCGCATACATACACACATTTATAGATACATGCTTGTACGTATGTTTGTACAATCATAGTTATGTGTGTATGTATATATATTTATATACATACATATATAACATAAATATATACATATATATATATATATATATATATACATATACAGGCACAGGTGTGACTGTGTGGTAACAACGTTGCTTCGCAACCACATGGTTCCGGGTTCAGTCCCACTGCGTGTCACCTTAGGCAAATGTTTTCTACTATAGTCTCCGGTCGACCAAAATCTTGTGAGTGGATTCGGTAGACGGAACATGAAAGATGGCCGTCGTATATATGCGGGTGTGTATGAGTTTATCCCCGTAATCTAGCAGTTCGGCAAAAGAGACCGATAGAATAGGTACTAGGCTTACAAAGAATAAGTACTGGGGTCAATTTGTTCGACTAAATGCGGTGCCCCAGCATGGCCACTGTCAAAATGACTGAAACAAGTAAAAGAATATATATACACATATTTATATATACATACATATATATATATAAATATATAAATACACACACACATACATACATACATACATACATACATACATACATACATACTTACATACGTACATACATTCAAACGTGCATACATACATAATACATACATGCGAGAATCGGCTGATTAAGTCTTCCATTTCCTGTTTTCCTGGCCGTATCATAGTCTCCCTTTCTCTAGTTTTCCTGGTCATTTCGCCTTCAGCATCTTTTGCGACTGCCTCAACACGTTGGCGTCAACTCATGATGTGGCCCTTTTGAAGATAGTAGACAAACACAATGTCTTTTGGATCACAAAACACTGAGTCCATCACTTTCCCTGCAGATGAAATGACCTCCATTTTCTTCGGAACTGGTGAGAAGAGGTATTTCCACTGCAGGGATTATCTCTCTGTCTCATGATCGAAATGATGAACACAACGCCCATCCTGGATCTGCCTCAAATAATTTCAGATTACTTCCCCTTGATGTGATCAGCCTGTTGCGCTTTTGATCAGGCATCAGATGACGTGGCACCCACCCAGTAGATACCTTTGTCATACCAAGCTCATTGCTCAGAATATTCTCAGCTATCTCACTATAGATACTAATTGCATTGGTCATATGATTTATTGTCAGTCGCCTGTCATCAATCAATATGTGCTGAGCATACTCAATGTTTTTTCGATGGTTGTAGTTGAAGGATGTCCAAACCTTGGATTATCTTCAATACACTCTCTTCTCCTCCAAAATGCAGCCGCTTACTTTTCCACAGTTGGTGAAACGGGTTCCTCATTCCCTAATGTAACAACCATGTCATCATGAATGTCGTTCGGAGCTTAACAATTTTTTCTCTGTAGATGTCCGATAACGCCATGATGCCAAATTTTGTCCATTTTCAAGAGACTACCTACTTTTGAAGTCTTCTGTGAACAGTCAAATACCCGTTTACTTGGCAAGAAACAATGCCGTTATTGATAAGGAGAGTTCAAATTAATACATGCGATTTAGAGCGCCAGCGTCATTCATTCATAGCCAGCCTATGACATGTTCAATTCAGACAGACAGGCACACACAGGTAGATACATAAACAGACAGATAGATAGATAGATAGATAGATAGATAGATAGATAGATAGATAGATAGATAGATAGATAGATAGATAGATAGACAGATAGATAGATAGATAGATAGATAGATAGATAGATAGATAGATAGATAGATAGACAGATAGATAGATAGATAGATAGATAGATAGATAGATAGATTGATTGACTGATTGACTGACTGATTGATTGATTGATCAATGCACGCAAACATACACACACACACAACGAAATTTGCACAGAAGAAATGGAAAATAAATTCGATGTGCCTTTTCCTCTTTACAAGGTTTTGAACTCCTTGCCTAAGTATACCACTGAACTAGAGGATATAAAAAAAATTGAAATAATAACAAATTTAGAATTGAGGGAATACCAATACGGAGCTTAAAGTCTGTTTTAGAAGAGAAAATAGATTGTAAATTGTTAATTAACTTTATTGATTACTTAATATACATGAAACATTTGTTACGCTACTGCATGGAGTATTGTTACCAGTATGTCAATAGGGTAAAAAGTAAAATATTGAATATTTAGTCTATAAACTTCGAGATATCACATCTGTCAAGTTAGAAAACCTCGATACACCGAGAATTTGCGAGACACAGTCAGACATATTTACACACACGCATGTATACAAGTATGCGTACACACACACACACACATTTTGTTTTTTGATTTAACTGTGCTTCATCCGGTATCGTTAATGAAGTAAATCATGTCACCTTCTTAGTTTTCTACACCTAATTTATCTAACCAGACGTTTCCTTTACATTTCCTTCAGACAAATAACAATCTCCCGTTTGATACAGACATCAATCAGCTGTCCCCGCAAGCAACAAAAATAAAATCGGTGATTCATGCTTAAAATGATTGGTTCTTCAAAGAATTCATGTTTATTTTGTAGATGGCGTGTTCATTTCCTCTTTTAAAATGATTGCTATATGTCGTATTCGCATATTTTCTTACTCTCTAAGACGTACGGTATAGTTGACTTAATATTGAAAGTGCTACGTTGAGGACATAAGGTTATACATGTTTACATCGTTAAAATGTTGCATCTAATTTATAAGTTCAAATCGTAATGGAAATATGTTGCCTAGCGTTCACTCCGGAGAAAAAAATAACAGATGATATTGGTTATCAATTGTATTTTCATATCACTAGTCGTGTTATAATCAGCTTGTCTAGAAAAGCAGACGAGAAATAACACGCCGCATGTTAAAAATGTTACGGCTCTGATATCAGATTGAAGAAATACAAAATTTCTTTCATTGATGACATACCTACAATTGATATATTCAAGACCGGACGAATTCATTTCCTTACAATTTATACATCGTGTCATTTTCCCATTTACTTATAGTTTATACATTATATCATACTGTTGACGAAGTCATCCATCTTGATGACGACGTTTTGCTTGAAATTCCATTTTCTATTTGCTCCAAAACAATAAACATTAAATAATATAGTCCATTCAACACCATTGTATCATTATGCTACATTAGGAAAACATTTTATTTTAGGTGAAAAATAGCCATAAAAGTGACTTATCACCAACGAACCATAACCATCATAGTGTATCTGAACTGGTAGCATATGGTCTGCTTTCACTCATTTTTTAAGTGTCTGTGTAGTCGAGTGTGGGTACACGTCTGGTCAACCCACACTTGACACAAATGAACATCGAGATTCTGTCAGTTGTGGTGAAAGAGAGCTGCACTAGTAATTAGCTGGTGGCCATTGCAGCAGAGTAGATTAAAACTGTTTAGAATGAAGTACCTTACTCCGAAACACAACATACAGCGTGTCAATCCCACAAGCTACTCAAAAGACAACTACCCTTCACACGAGCATGAATTATAGTATCTCTGTTTCTTAAATGCCATGTTCCATTGTGATGGTTTGGTCCCATAGTTGCCCTAATTACTTAAGCAATCTAATGATTAAAACCATTCCATCTCTTTTAATTGGTAACGGACCTTAATTAATATGGTTATGATTAATTGTTATTTCAAACAATAACTTTGTTGCATGAAGGTGCTTCATCTCTTATTCGTCATGGAATTAGCAAGTGTGTAGTCTTTATCATGTCTCATGCATTATTGATCCAATCTGTAACTGCTTAAGGCCAACGATGTGGATTCGAGTAAAAACATATTAAGCAATTAAATAGGGAGTTTGTATTATACTACTAAAATCCATCGCATGTACGTGCAGGATGCACGTGGCTCCTTAGCCCAAAATTGGTATAACAACTATGTCAAAACTAATTCATTTTCAAGAGGGCCGCATCCGAAATGTTCACGTCTTGATTTCAGGAAAGAATCCGGATACATTATGTACATTTGACGGACATTTGTCCTCATCTTGTTTGTTGTTAACACAACGTTTCGGTTGATATACCCTCCAACCTTCATCAGGTGTCTTGGGGAAATTTCGAAACTGGGTTCTCATTCCTAAGGTATTTTTCGATATTATTATTATTATTATTATTATTATTATTATTATCATTATTCAGGTCACTGCCTGGAATCGAACTCGGAATCTTAGGGTTAGTAGCTCACGCTCTTAACAACTACGCCATATGCTCACGGGCATATGGCGTAGTTGTTAAAAGAAAATGACTCTCTCCAGACACGACAGTATATATATATATATATATATT
>NC_068990.1:3382066-3386636 GCF_001194135.2 Octopus bimaculoides
ATATATATATATATATATATATATATATATATGTATGTGTGTGTGTGTGTGTGTGTGTGTGTGTGTGTATACATATAAATATACATATATATATATGTTTGTGCGTGTATGTATGTATGTATACACTTGTATAAAGAATAAGCCATTTGAAAAGTAATTAGCAGAATGGATTATTCAATAGGTGATTCTTTTTTAAGCGTAACGACATCCACTATATATATTTAATATATATTCTTACAATATACCATATATTGGTGTGCTAGGCTCCAATCAAATTTCATTTACAGAAAGTATTGTGTCTTGTCAATAATCAATGGAACAAGCATTCCAAAAGCTCTTATGGTGAAACAGACATATATCATAATATACAAATTTTATTCTGTATGTATTTATGCTGTATATTTTCTATGGTCAATATATATACATGAATTTCCGTATAGAATGTATTATAAGCTTCGTGTGCACGTATATACACATTTGAAATACTGATTTATAATATTCATTTCAAAATTTAAATATATACATCCTAGAGTGAATAATACGTTAGTGAACATAATTTAGCGGTTACTACCTCGGGTATTTAACTTACCTAGAAATCTGTTTCATTGCTTTCATTGTACGAATATTTTATACTGAGTGCGTAAGACAGAGAAACTAAGTTTTGTAAAACATGATATGGTTCCTCTTTTGTTCGACATAGCTACGAATATTCTTCATTGAAAAGTATCAATTTGTTTTCATTACGTAAGTACTGAATTTTGAAGCGAATTTGGGATAGAATATAGAATCCATTAATACTAAGGTTTTAACGGTAGAAAACAATAAGAAATAAAATAACTTTAAAAATTAATAATTCAAAAGCTGCTATCGTAATTAAGATCTCCAGGAGTTGGTCTATTGCTTTGTGTAAATATTTGAAATGTTTCTTCGGACTAAACATGGAATTTCCGTATTACCCGATGTGCTGCATATAGAAATTTAAATTATTATTCGAAGATTGATCGCTTAAACTTAACGGTAACTCAGGAGTGAATATGACTGGTAGCTTGCCATACACTTCCTCTAATTATTGCAAGTAGCTATGCAATCGTGCGCAGTCTTAGATGCATTTTCGGCTCTCCCAACCATAACATTGTGGATACAGTACCTGGAGGGAGAGAAAACTGCACCAGAAATCTGTTGGTGGTCAAGGCCAACACCAAAATCAATAGCTCACTTGGCATTACATGCGAAAGTTTATTATTGCAGAAAAATTCTAGTATTCTTGAAAATATATTTTATTGGCTTCAACTTGGAAACAAAACGTTATCACAAATTTGGTCTTTGTCAAAGTTCAATATTTCTGTACATTGCTCGCTATATATCTCCGAAAAATAGTGGTTTCATTTTAACTAAATGTGTTTTTTTCTGTGAGAACGATCTATATTGACATTCGTAAGATCGTTAAGAGGCATAGGCAAAATGGACAGCCTCGATTCGCGCCTTGACTTAACAACGTTTTGAACCATGGTCTCCACAATTAAATGTTGTACAGGTGTAAAATAGAACATTTTTGTCAAAGTAAAATAACCGGAAACTAAAATATTTGGCAGTGTTTAGCTGTTATACTTATGCTCCCGCCAGACATTTTATATATTAGAAGTAATATTACTTCTCTAGTAACAATAGATTTATTACGAGCATATATCTCAGCAGCTGCATTTCACAAAGAAAATACGATTTGTTATAACATGTCAGAAACACTTAAGCATACAATAATCAGTGAAGTAAAATTGATATATGTTCGTCTGGAAATTGTGCAGCATTTATGGTTTGGTCAGCTCCTATATTGCATGTGTTTTGGCACTCAAATAACTCATCGAGAAGTTGTTATAGTTTTGAAGACGAATATATTAAGTATGAAACATGTGCGTTCACAATTTAGAGAGTATGTTAATAACTAAAATGGATATTTTATGCATTGTTTTACAGCAAAGTTTTTGTTAAATTAGTTTTATGATTCACAAGTTACATATTCCATTTTCTTTTTCATCTTCCATAAAATAATATTGAATCTAAAGAAGAAAAGAAACGTTTGAATGTCATCTTGAATTACAGCCTTCCAGTAGTTGGAAAGGTTTTCGACTTTTACTTCATGACTAAATAAAATTACGCATGGTCACCAGTAGCATGGAAAATGAATGGGCAGTTTTGAATATTTAATGATGTGATCAACAATAAGAGTATTGCTTTGATCAAATCAATTGGTTTCATTCTCCCCACAGCGAGTGAAATCTCCGGTAAAAGTTTATTATTTTTTTGGCTCTATCGTTCGTTCGGCTATTCTTTACCTTCTGCCTCCTATGCTTACCGTTTATGCTTTTGTCGTTTTGCTTCTGTTTTATCATAGTGGCAAATCAAATATTTTATACAAATTTTGTACGATTTCATAAGTGATATATTTGTGTTTTGAAATAAATTTAAAGAGATTATTGTGTAACAATTGTTTGCTACATCAAGCGAGACCGAATAACTGCGTAGAAACTCCTTCATCATATTTTGTACCGAATTAGTTTCTTTAATGTAACTCTCGCACTTCTTTACTCTATTATTTATAATTTAAATTAATAACCCCACACGTTATATTCAGATGTACTTCAGTGATTGATAATGAAAAAAAATGTGGCCATTTTATTTTAATTGTCTAAATATTCTATCCATTGATTGAATGAGAGAAAATAATGATTTATTTTATATTTTATATTGAACATTTTAGCTATTTTTTATTTTCACCATTTTTTATTCGTTTCTTCTCTTACGAGAGAGGCTCTTTTAATTATAAAATAAAACGAAATCAATGCCTTTTCATGAATATTTTTTTCTAATAAAAGAGTATAATAAAAATAGTACCAAATAACTATTTCGAAACATTTCTTTCTCTAAAAGGGTAATCTTACATTTCTCATCAAGCTGAGTAGAACGATATTAAAAGCTGTCATAGTCGTATTAAATGGTATGATTTATTTCATGTTAATTATAGGTTTGCCTTATAGCTAGTAATTACAGACGATCTATTGACACAGCAAACAGATTGACTGGGTTGAGAAATGATGTCTTCACCTTCTTAGTATAAAGCAAACGCAAATTCGATAAAGGACTGCTTTGATATTCTGATATTTAACTCTCTCCACTGATTGATACATGATACAACCAAACATTTTACACTAACGAATAATGAGAGGAACGCTTTACGTTACCGTCTATGAATGTTGCCTATGTTGTCTGTTACGTGATCTATTTCAAGATAGCTCAGAGTAGTATGCTGTTCGTTAATTAATATTTAGTAATTTTCCCCTTTTCACAAGATACAATTAACCGATATTTTGGGAGAAAATAGGAAACTCAATGTTGTTGATTTCATATATTTCAAACGATGTTAATGACAATGCTATATAAAACAAATTACTTTAACCCGAGGTGCATGTTGCTCGCCAATGGAATCTTATCACTTTATAAGTGGGCTTCTTACTATGCTGTCACAAAATTGAGGTTTCTGTAGACTTGGGAGAAGGTTTGATATGTTGATGATGTTGCTGTTTCTGTTGTTTAACCTCCATACCATCCGTAATAACTTTGTTGTTCTTTCAGACCAAATCTACGCCGGATCACAGAAATCAATGCATCGTATTTTGAAATGGGATTGACCAACCAATTAGGAATTCCTTCGTTAGCTAGGTGATGGGAGGGAAATGTGATTATGCGATATGCATACATTTCAAAAATGGTTTGGTGTTAGTGATGGTGTTGTGGTGGTGGCATCAGTGGCGAAATGAATGTATTTGTTTTATAAGGTCTAACATGTAATGTCTCAGATTTATCTCACGACATTCTTGCTATAAGATACCAGCCGTATGATTGTATAATTACATCTTAAAGACCACAGGGTAACATTAACTAAATAGATTTACTGAAACAAAAAGTTATGAAAGTTTTCCTCCATACTATCGGATCACTTGCTAGAAATATAACTTAGAATTGCTTAACTTCTGCCATTACAAATACGAAAAATATATTAGATAATGTAAGCGGGTTTCTAAGAAAATATAGATATAGTCCCGGCTGGAGTCTCTTTGATTGACGGTCTGCTTGATAAGAGCTCGCTAATGGTTAGACAACTTCATTGTGAAAGGAATTAAGTTAGATTACTCTAGGTTAAGTTAGGTTACATGAAGTAGAGCAGGTTCAACATATGTAAGCTAGTCACTGTTAATGTTGCTATCTAGGCGTGCTGGACACTGAAGTATTCCTTTTCCGTATATTTGAGTTCAGAGTGTATGACAATACAGATTTATATTTGTAGAAAGAATTGTTTCAAGGCCATATAGTTTGTAGGAGGGAGTTATTTTGTCGGTTATATTTGTTTCAAATTTTGGCAGAAGGCCAGCAGTTTCGGGGTAGTGGGGAAAGACAGCCCGGTTCGAGAATCGAGCATACTCTAACAACTAAATCACACGCCTCCACACACACACACACACACACATACACACACACTGACAAACACACACACACACAGGCACACACACACACAGAC
>NC_068990.1:3386896-3408381 GCF_001194135.2 Octopus bimaculoides
ATATACAGAATAATAATGTAGATTTAATCAAAAGATTAAATGTGGTACTTAAAATGTTTGAGGCACTAAAATTTGGTAGGGTAAAAACCAAAAACAAAATCAAAAGATTTGGTGAATAAAATTCGAAATTAAGCAACAAAAATTCATTAGGTTATAGCAGTACGTACGTTTCGTACAAACTTCATTTATTTATGTAGATATATATATACATGTATATATGTATGTGTGTGTGCGCGTGTGTATGTGTGTGTGTATGTGTGTGTGTATATATGTGTGTGCGTGTGTGTGTGTGTGTGTGTGTGTGTGTGTGTGTGTGTGCTCGTGCGTGTATGTGTGTGACGGGCTTTATTCAGTTTTCGCCAACCAAATCCACCGAGGCAGTAGTTGTAGAAACTTGCTTAAAGTGCCACGCAGTGAAACTGAACAGTGGAACTATGTGGTTGAGAAACGAGTTTCCTATCATACGGCAACGTCTGAGTCTATATACATAAGCGTACGTTTGTTTGTGCATGCAGTATGTGTAAATGCTTCAGATGTCAGCTTCGCCAGCCCAACGTCTTAAGTTCTATCTCCGTGCCTCGCATTTTAGCCGAATGTAATTTTTTGTACCTTCCTCTCAATTCATACGTGGTAAATGACATTTGGTGGACGGCAGATGCATAAAAGCCTGTCGAGTGGCTTACACACTTTGTCGCGCTGGTAATATCTGGGAATTCCATTTCTTTTACTCGTAACAGTGGAGCGTGCAGCTAATCACTGATTAATTCAGAAGCAGATTCTTCAGTTGATCAACAACAACTGAATCGCCGCCTTCAAACAACGTTGACTTCCTACACTCACACACAATCGAATCGTGGCTTCAAATTTTGACACGTACCCATGATCTTTTATTTATTTTTTTGCTTTGAGAGAAGGGAGGAATAGATTAAGTCTTTCTCAAAACTTCACTGGTACCTATTTTATCGGCCTGGAGATGGATGAAAGTCAAAATTGTCCTCAGTGGAATTTCTGCTCAGAAAGTAAAAGACAGATGAAATATCACTAAGCATTTTGCTCAACGTGTTAGCGATTCTGCTAGCTCACCACCTTGCGTTCGAAGACGAAAACAATGCAAAATTAGAAGCCCAATATATTCCAGCGAGTAATACCAATATCCAATAGTCTGGTCAATAACATGATATTGTGATGTTTGTTTGTATGCGTATGTATATATGTGTGCGCATGCGTGTGCGTGCGCGTGCCTCTGTATGCGCGCGTGTGCATGTTCGTATTTGTCTGTATTTTCATAGCATTTTATGAGTACAAAAGAAAATATATCCTTACCGTAGGGCCTACAGTTCCCATTTCTTTGGCCATATTGATATGTGTCTAAAAAGTCGCTGACTTGATCTAAATTATTGATCAACGCAGCCAACGAAAAACCAACATATATGTGTGTGTGTTTGTGTGTTTGTGTGTGTGTGTGTGTGTGTGTGTGTGTGTGTGTGTGTGTGTGTGTGTGTGTGTGTGTGTGTGTGTGCGTGTGTGTGTGTGTGTCTGTGTATCAATGTGTGCGTAGATATCTAAGTATATAATATGTATGTAAACAAGCATTCGTTACTTATTGTGTCCGTTGATCAATAATTTTAGATGAAGTGGTGAAATTGTTGGACGGAGGCGCACTGGGACACAGAACGGATTGGGAATTGAAGACACTAAGGAAGATATATATTTAACATTACACTCATAAATAACTATCTTGAGACAAGAAAATCGATAACTAGGCCTAAAACGGGTTAGCTTCTGGCATGAAGAGATGATAGCCTCCTACGTACAAATGATGTATTTGAAATGGAATAAAGCTCAAAGAAATTACAATTTCGAATAATGCGTTTTTGTGTAAGTATTCTAACACCTTGAACAAGTACTGAATTCCCCTTAGTATAAGCATGGGGATGGAGAGAAAGACAGAACACAAGGCAAGACAACAAAGAAATATAGAGATAAATCCATGCAAGTACTAGAGATGATTATCTGCTTCTCAAAATAAAAAGGAAACTAATATGTAACCGTTAATAAATTCAACGAAAAATCCGATCGTTACTTTGGAGAGACTATTTCTAGTATTTTACTGCTATGTTTCCATGAAAATTATTCTACGATACGTATTGTACAGACAATATTACATTAGTAGACAGTAATTGATTAGTGAGAACTTTATGTTGGAACAATATCTGTTGTTTTAACAGGACTGAAATTGTTGATGAATTGACAGCAGTACATTAATGAGACGTATTTCTACATTTTTACTGTAGGATGGCGTGGAAAAGGTGGAAAAAAGAATATAGATGTTTTGTTTCTCAGCACATAAATAAGCAGGAGTAAATCTGATACAGTTTCTACTTTTATCTAGTTATAAAATTAGGGAGATGATTATGATTTCATAAACAAGCAAAAGACTACTAATTTGTACACAAAAAGTATAAGCGAGAAAATGAACATAATGACATATTCATTCGTTATCAGAATTAGTTTCGTGTTGTATGACAAGCGAAGAAAACACCGTTGAGATTTTAACTGAAATTTTGCAGGACTCTTGTAAAACATTTCAGACTAATAAAGTTTGTTTTATCAATAAGCCGTGCTTAGCTCGATTCAAAGACTGCTAAGCATATCGCTGGTTCATAGTTTTAACAAATAAAGAGAGATAAAGTCAGACCAAACTCAACCTCGGAAGTATTTTCAATCAGAAATTTAAACTTAAATTATTTGATTTCAAGTAATACTTAACATATCTATATGTGGAAACAAAGACTCTAGGCTATTGAATACATTGCTGGTAATTTGCTTTGACAGATATGAAAAGATGAAAGCCAAAGCAAACCCAGCTTTGGAAACATTCTCAATCGGATCATTAAACTTAATCTACGTAAACTATTTGCTTTCAAGAAATAATTAATATAGCAATATCTTATAACGGAGAGTATGGACTATTGAATAGAAACCATCATTTTACTGTCTCTATTTATGACTGGAAATGAAAGAAAATTATAAGACAGCTGACAGTTATTTGGACTTTATACTTGTTTTAAATTTTGGCACAAAGTCAGCAGTTTTCGGTAGTGGGGGTAAGTCGATTACGTCGACTTTACGCCAACCTTAGTGTTCGAGTGGTACTTATTTTATCGATTCTGAAATGATGAAAGCAACGTCAACCTTGGCGGAATTTGAACTCAGAACGTTAATACGCACGAAATGCCGCTGAGCATTTTGCCTGGTGTGATATTAACTCTGCTTGCTCGTCACCTCATTTCGACTTAATATCTAAAAACTAAATGAGCTTGAACGACGATCGTTTTCAGATAAAAGAAAATAAGAATACAGACTCTGTCTGACAGGTTAAGGATATAGTCGATGATATTCTTTTCTACTCTAGGTACAAGACCAAACATTTTGGGGGAGGGACCAGTCGATTAGATCGACTCCAGTACAAAACTGGTACTTAATCTATCGACCCCGAAAGTATGAAAGGTAAAGTCAACCTCGGTGGAATTTGAACTCAGAGCGTAAAGACAGACGAAATACCGCGAAGCATATCACCCGGCATGCTAACGTTTCTGCCAGCTCACCGGCTTGATATAGACGATGATATTGATACGTGTGTATTACAGGTACGTATATCATTGCCCTCTCTCCCTGGAGGGAGATAAACAGAGAAACGTAAAGGCTTATATGTGTGTGCGTGTGTGTATGTGTGTATGTGTGTGTGTGTGTGTGTGTGTGTGTATGTGTGTGTGTGTGTAATGTAGAAAGCTTCTGAGGTTATTTGATTGTGTCATATATCTAAACAGCGCGTATGACTAAAGAATGTTCATTTCATGAGTTTTATATAGTGGCTAATGTTCACATGTACTATGCACGGTTTATTGATTTCATTTAAACTAGGCACTGATACTCTCACATTTGTGGAGAGAGAGCAAACTAATTATGAAATGACAATCTTTATATCGTACTTAACGCGGATTTATTAGTAGAACGATCTCAGATAAACACACGTTGCTAAGATGTTGTCTATAAGACGCAAACCATCTGACTTGGGCGCTAGAGCTGTCAGATCGTGTGTCCCAAAGGCTTTAGATGCCCAGTGAAATAGACTCAAGTGTGGATTAAAAACATATGAGCTTGGCTTTCGACCATTGTAATTATTATTCTACCCCACTGACACATTCCCGCAAAACAGAAATGAGACATTTCATTTAGTGAGATACCATGTACACTGTCATATTGCCTAGTGGTTGTTATTGATAGCCGACAGACCAAAGCCTATTGAGAAAACCTACGTTAAAATATCTTCAAAACCTCTCTACATAATCTGTTTTGCTTTCAGACACTGTAGCGGCAGATGCCTTATCCTGCGTTCTTCATTTTAAAAAGGAACGGGTATTGTGTAATTTTGGTTTCACTTTCTGCCACAAGGTCACCAATTCTGGAGAGGCGGGGGGGGGCATAGTCGATTTCATCGACCACGTACTGAACGGGTACTTATTTTATTGACCCTGATAGGATTTAAGGCAATGTCGACCTCGGCAAAATTTGAACACAGAATGTAAAAACCGGCGAACGTGGTGTGATAACGACTCTGCCTGCTCTCCCCTTTAGTATGTTTCAATATTAATAACCTGCAACTGAGATTTCAATCAGGTCAGTAAAACATATACATATCCTCTTGTTGGTGCTTAAAGTACTGGTGTTATTTAGAATTGTGAATTAATGTAATGTTGCGATTCCTTGGAACGTTTCCACAGTCAACGATTTAATCTTCAAGGTTACCATGTATCCCAGAATCATTATATTTGTATGGATGCGTTTTATTTTCTTCGTTTAACAAATGCTAATTTCTCTCCGCACGTGAAGAGTAGATTAACAGACATTAACCGATTCATGTATCCATGCAAACGTCTCTTTATGGTTCGGGACAACAAACAAGAACTCGGAAATGTTGTTGTAAGTTTGTTTTGTTGAAGCACAAAGTAATAAAGTGACGTCCAACCAGTAAGCTCGCAAACTCTGGAGATAATATTTTTTATCTATAAGGAATATAACTGAGATAATAAAATCGTAGCTTTCATTTATTCATGCCATGCAGCAGAATTCTATCTGCGATATATCACAAATCGTCGTGCAATATAGGAGAATGTTTGCTGCAATATATCACACACGTTGATGAATCACCGGGCATTTTTGTTCATGATGTGCCACATTGGCCGAAGCAATATAGGAGAATGTTACATGCGATATACGAAATCATCAACACCAATGATATTTGTGTTATACTTAGTGGAATTTATAAGCAAAGTAGAAAGTTTGTTTGGTGGTAGATTGCGTTGCGATTGGATGACACGCAGTATTCATTTTGATTCTCTGCCTTCTGGATCAAATTCTGCTGAGGTTAGTTTTATCGTTCGTTCTTCCGGCGTCGATTAAATTATGTACTAATTCCAATGTTACGTATTAGCAGGACTGTAACAATTTGCGGTATTTCTTCCATTTTTCTGCACTCTAAGTCAAGTTCCGCTTCAGTTGCTGAAAATCAATCTCACGAACCTGTTACCCTCGAGCAACATGGAGGGTTTAGACAAATCCTCGAAACAAAGACCAACAACAAATATATGATACTAGAGGGAGCCGAGAAAGTGGACTCTCCAGCAGAATTATTAGATGCCCTACTAAATGGATGGAATGTATTTGCTCACGTCTTCAAATATAAAGTGTCTAATGACTAATGGTTCATAAAGCACCAGTACAGAAGATGAGGCGTAGCGAGAATAATTTGAGTGTTATTAAGCTGTTTTTATTTTACCGAGATATATTAAGCGGAGGCATCGTTGTCAGCATTGTAAGCTGACACAACACTAATCAGTAGCTTTAGATTTTCGTTGATGCATATTTTACAAAAAACAAAATTAATTATCAGCAGAAAAAAATGCTAATTAATCAATCAATATTACGAAGGAAACCGTGAACCATCGATTAAATTTCAATGTTTTCCTTTGCAATTCTATCCCTGAACAAAATCTATGAGGAGGTGCATGTCATAGTTGAATTATTCATAATCAAAATAAGGAAATGAAGTTAAAATATTGGTTGTAATGGACATTTTCACCTGCATTATATCTAGCTATACATGCATACAACCATATATACATACACGCACGCACACAAATACACTCTCACATATAAGTGTGTGTGTGTGTGTGTGTGTGTGTGTGTGTGTGAGAGAGAGACAGAGTTGGAAAATTCAATGAACGCTGAGTGACTAATGGCTGATAAAGATTAAAATATCTATGCATTAATTCTTCATTAGATCTCTAATTTCCACTGCGTGTCTCAAATAGGAGTGTGGTGTTGAATAAGCACACATGCTGATTACAGGCAAAATAAAAGATTTGTCTAAGAGCAATAGCGAACCTTCATTTACATTTCTCATTCAGATAATTAGCTTATTATCACGGAATCGTTATTTTAATCCACAGTATAACAACAAAGTGTAATTTCATGAAGACACTTTTGTTATTTCGTTCAATTCACATTACGCATTAGTAATAATTCTGCATTTGCTTTTAAGAAAAGTGGTCTTCAAAATTGTAGCTGATTGATGCAGCAACCAAATCAGACAATAATCTTATATAAAATGCTTATTGATGATGCTGTCCTGAATAATGTAGTCACTCTTTATATATAAGACACAATCATTTACACATCCAGTTATATTCTTCATAATGGCTACCAACTGTACGTAATAAACTGCATTCCCACGATTACGACAGATGTGATTTCTCTTTGGTGACCATAGGAATTAATTCACTATTAAAGAAAAGCTTTTTCGATTAGATAAATGAGGTGTGTTACGTTCATAAGAATGCAGCTAATTCTAACAGCTCTTCCTAACAATTTAAATTTCTCCATAATCTCATACTAAACACTTCAGATTTTCCTACAATTAACCCCAGGTGGCGTGGTTGGTGTCTGAGGCCGTTCTGAGATGGAAACTTCACTTTTAACTTGATAGAATAAACTTCGAAATATACTTGCAAATATTCTCCCATAGTCTATATATGTATGCATGCATGTGCGTGTGTGTGTATCTACGTATGTACACACACGCATACACACGCGCGCACGCACGCACACGCACACGCATATATACAGTTATCCCTATATATTTAATATATATAATAATACGCTTTTTTCAATTGCATGAACTAAAAGTCGGTAGGGGCGCGATAGACTTCTTGCATCAACTTGCTATACAATGAGGTAGTAATTTTACCTTGTACTTATTCTTAGTGCAAGTTTGGAAGAGTGCAGTTCGATTTTAATAGATATATTTTCAAGATTAAAATGGAAGTAACAAAGGAGCATATTCAGCATATTTTGCTTTATGAGTTCAATAAAGGCAACAACGCAACGGTAAGTTCGAGGAATATTAACGCAGTATAAGGGGATCGAACAATAAGCGTAAACCAGTGTCAAGGGTGGTTCCAGAAATTCCGAGCCGAAAACTACAGCCTAGCAGACGATCCTCGTCCTGGTAGATTTGAAGAGCTCCACGAGAACGTCCTGCATACCCTGGTGGAACAAAATCCTATCGTAACTATTGAGGAATTGGCAGAAAAGCTTGGATTTGGTCATTCAATCATTCATCAACACCTGTATGTCATTGGAAAAGTCAGCAAATTGGGTCAATGTGTTCCTCACAAACTTTCAGAGTCTAGTCGCACACAGAGAGTGAATATGTGCTCTTCTTTGCTGTCACGTCTCACGAATAAACATTTTTTGGACAGAATAGTGACTGGTGACAAGAAATGGGTTCTCTATAAAAATGTCAAGCGCTGAAGACACTGGGTAGAGAAAGGAGAGACACCAGCATCCCAGGTTTAAAAAGGTCTTCATCCACGTAAGGTGTTTTTATCAGTTTGGTGGGATACGAAACGTTTAATCGACTTTGAACTTTTAAACCTTAACCGAAACGGTTACAAAGAAGATCTATTGCGAGCATCTTCAGCGGCTTAAGTCAGCGCTAGAAGAAAAAGACCCATCTTTGGTTTCAAGACGAAAGGTGTTTTTCCATCAGGATGCTCGACCACAGCGAAGATAACATTCCAAAAACTGGAGCTGTTTGGATGGGAAACGATGCCCCACCCACCATATTCGCTGCACATTACCTCCTCTAATTATCATTCATTCCGCAGTCTTCAAATTCATTTGGATGAATAAAATATGAATTCCGTAGACGAGGTCAGAAGAGTACGGTGTTAATGCTAGAGGCTCTTAAGAATTATTTGTAATTTCTTTTGCTATCATATTGGGTTGTTGCGGGCGCGCGTTGTTCGACTTCTTTAGAAAGAAAGAACTTTCTGTGTGAACATTTGTATTCGTTTCAACAGTCAGCTGATATAGTATTGGAAAAACATGGATGACAGTTTACGACTGTAGAATATCGAGTGAGAAGCGATGTTGAACAGGCAGGAATAGTTGACTTTTAGGTTATTTGCTTTGGAAATCTCATCGTAGTTATATACTGGTGCGAAATATAATCTTCCATGTTTTGAAATAATCTAGTTATGTTTATGGTTAGAATTTATTTGGTAATATGTTTACTAGATCAAGACTGTTCCTTACCTAAATAAAAATAACAATAGCGGAACATATTGCATTTGGGAGTGTGGGATAGAGGAGACGTAGCTATAGATAAGTGTATATAAGGGTATGAATCTGATCCAAGTGTATTAGATGATGTGGTGTGATTTGAAAATGAACATTTAGCTACAACTTGTAAAAGCGTGTGAGCATGAAGATGGTTCATGAAATTCTGACGCTGATTTTGCTTAACCGCATTTTAATCATCTCTGAATAGACCGAGGATCAAATGCATTCAAATCTGTACCATAATGCATATACAGTACTATCTAGGAATACTTCATCTAATTCATTTTTCTTTTCAAAATTATACGATAGTATCCTGAGGGGATTTGACTGCTGTTATAGGCAGGTCAAGAGGTCACGTACATGATTCCTTGATAACGCCTATTACTTTAATTTACCGTGGTATAGCACCAAATTGCGTATGGAAAACAATATCTCCAAATTCAATACACTTACTGAATCTGTTGCTACAGATTTATATAACAGGCATCAAACACCACTATTATGAATATACAGATTATAAAAAAACGACGAAACAAAGTTCATTACACCATTGTCTTTTCACATTACTATTGCTAAATACAGGCCATAAATCTTCGTCACATGACAATATAACTCATGGTTTATATAGATATACATTAGATATATCCTTTTAATTTTGCAGCGGCTTCAGTTGCATGGATGTCAGCATGGATTTGCACATGAAGCCTACAATTATGATAAAGTAGGTGATCAAAGTAAGATGAGGACAGCTAGATATGCAGCGATATAAACATAGATTTTGATGTATATTAACATGTTTTTATAAGCATGATAATTGTATCATTGATCACATACTTTTGACAGAGGTTCTCACAAACTGACATTCTGTTTTTGCTATATTTTATTATTACTACATTAGCCCAAAGTAAAATCAGATTTGTCCTAACAGATGCTTTGCTAACTACAGGAAAATCACTAGCAAAATGAATCATACCTTTTATATTTATAGAGAGAGGGTGGTATAGATATATATGTGGATATATATGTAGAAAGAGGCTGAGTACACACACAAATACACACACATACACGCGCGCGCGCGCGCGCAACCACTTTCTTCCGCTCATTTCATCATGACGAAACCGTTAGTCCGTACTCATTTTTCCTCTCCGTTTTGTTTTCGTTCTCTCTATATATATTTCTCTCAACCCTTTCTTATATAGAGAGTTAAGTCCCAATATATCGATTCATCTAATCCGGTGGTACTCATTGAAAATGCTCCTTAATATATTATTCTACAAAGCATAGGATAGAAAAGAAAAATTAGAGTATATAAAATTATACTATAAAATATGCTATAACATTTATTTTACCATACGAAATTTTATCATGGTATATTTCTCTCGTTATTTACAATTATATATATATTGTTATATTTTACGATGGTCATGTTTTTTTGTTTTGTTTTTTCTCAAATAAACACACGCCCTATATATTCGTCCTTCACTCGTTTATCACTGTTCTTATTTTAACTGATGTCCTTGTCCGGAAATCTTTCGTCACAAATCTATGACATCTTCAGCGATACTTTCTGCCCTCTTGTATCCTAGAAAGGCGGAATAGAGTCAGCAGAGCAGGAGGATACAGGTGGAAGGAAAGTGTCGCTGAAGAGATCACAGGTGTGTGGCGAAAGATATTCGAACAATGGATATCAATTAAATTAAGAACAGTCATAAACGATTGAAGATTAAGTCTCACTTAATGGAACCAGCTGGCAGAATTGTTACATCGTCGGATAAAATGCTTAGCAGCATTTATTCTGGTTTTACGTCCGAGTTCAAATCCCACCGAGATCAAGTACACTTTCCATTCCTTTCGGATCGATAACATAATTACCAAAATCAAGTACTGAGTTCGATATACTCGGCTTGCCCCTATCCCCTACAATTACAGGCTTTGAATTTGTAGTAGAAACAACGGAATCTCAAACTCATTTATATGTGTATTTGCAAGAATATTATTCCCAAGTTCTTAAAATTCACTTCTCTCCTTGAGATGTCTCCAATTTTTTAAAATTTTTTCGTCTATCAGTCCGAATGAAAATTTTCCAAATAATTAAGAAATTATTCTTTTCGCCATTCATTTCACCAATCTTCAAATTGAATATACATGTGCGTATGTATGTACGCGCGTGCGTATGTGTGTCAATGTACGTTGGTATGTATGATATCATATATACTGAATATTAATGCTGAAAATCTTTTCACCTTGTATTTGTGTTTCTTAAACTTTGCAAAAACAATCCACTGAAATATAGAAATAATACCCTATACAGTAATGTACGCTTAAATTCAATATCCTTTACCTAAAATTACTACCAATGTATTTCTGGAACGAGACACACTCGAAAACAAAAAGACTGGATGTGATTTGTTTTACTTTTCATTTAAGAAGAGGGCCAAAATAATTTCCCTCAAACTAAGGAAGAGCCTCCATAGAAAATGATGTGGTGTTTACAGCCAAAATTACACGAGAAACGTAATTATACCAAATACATTTGTTAAAGCTTTAGTAAGTATGGTTGTTGAAGCCGAATATATTACAGGTTTCTTCTCAAAGTATATCTACAATTACTTTATACACGTATATTATATCACTTATAGGAAGCCAATACTAAGTGCTATGTATCCCTGAACATAATTCTGCTGCAGCAATCTTGGCATCATTAAGTAATGCGTTTCTTAACATCAGTATGTCATTCCTTTGTTTCTATTTTGGACAAGTAATGAATATACACTATCACGAAAAATTTTCAATCCAAACTTACATAATCATGAAAACGGATGAACTTACTGAAGTTATTCCATCCTATTACATGACAAACTTACCCTTACGTTTACGAAAAATATATATAACGAATACGTCCTGCGTAATATGCATGGGAACCCTATAGAATGATTATTGAGATATAGCAAATATAAACTTCTTAGGTTGCTTTTCAAGAGAAAACATCTAATTCTGCATTCTAGCATTACTTTTGCTCTGTAGAATAATAACTGTGAACTAGCATTCAGTTGGAAGAATCAATGTATGTTCGATAGGCTAAACGTCTTATCCCGAAGTTGAAGCTAAAGCTTGGGTGGATATCTCATCCGTTTGACACTTCACGAAGAAAATCCGCTGCATTTTTCCTATGATAAGAGAAAAGATTAGCTTCTTTCGCTATAATACCTTTTGTACAAGAAAACCTCGCTTTACTAATGCTAAATACGTTATAATACCTCTAATAAAAACCTGAAACAAGAAATCAACCTGATCCAATCAGCACGCATATTATGTTAATATTATTCTACCGAGAAAAGATTGCACTAGAAAAAATAGTTGTTTCTAATTTCCAAATATTCGCAACATTAAAGAAAGAGATAAATTGAATGGCAGCAATTTCCGATAGATCAATGAAATTGGGACCAAATATAGGAAATTAGCAGAGTCACCAACTATTTCTTCTCATTCTTCTTCTGATTTGTTTTTAAATATTGTTTCTTTTATCCCAGCTTAAAAGCAATCAAGCACCATCAAATGTCTTTGTCAATTTCTTTATGTAAGGTTTAACGCATTCAATCCAAGCGTATATAACTACACACGTATACATATATGCACACACCACACACGTGCATGGGCGCACACTAAACCATTTGCTTTTGAATGAAGTTTACAGGCTACAGAAAGTGTGTCCCACAACACATCGTTTGCTGCTCCTCCTGATTTCTTGTACATATAACGTTTTCCGATAGAATATTGTTGCTTATGAAGACGTGTATGCATTTGGAAGTGAATTATATAAGTCCTTATTGGGAACGAACATATTGTGAGCTTGAAATGAATATAACAACAACTGTTATTAATTCAATCACAGTTCACTGGACACATGGTGTCACAAAATGAATTAAAACGAGAACCACGCTCACACAAACGCACATTCTCTCTCTCTCTCTCTCTCTCTCTCTCTCTCTCTCTCTCTCTCGTTCTCAATCTCTCTCTCACATACAACGCACGTGCACACTCACACACACACACACACATACACGCACACACATAAATATATGTATGGCAATGGTTTCCTGAAAACAGTGAGCTACGCGAAACCAAACCTGGAAACATGACGTTATGAAAGAACTTCCAAATACTACCTTTATACGAGATATGAATGGGAAACCAGCAGACACTGTATTACAGTATGGTACAAACTAACAAATAAAGATGAATAAATACATTTTGATGGATCGAAAGTATACTGATGTAACATTAAGAAAACAACACTGCAACACAAATGAAGCACAGCCAGGCTTGATATTCTTTTTTATTCTAAGTATAAGGCCCGAAATGTTTGGGGAGGGGTCAGTCGATTAGATCTACCCCAGTACGCAACTGGTACTTAATTTATCGACCTCGAAAGGAGGAAAGACAAAGTCCACTTCGGCGGAATTTTAACTCAGGCTTTATCTTGCAGATTTATGATCAAAGGCGTTTCAAATCTAATTTATTTTATACTATTTTGTAATAGTAATTATTTGTTTCCTTTTTTTTTTGTTTGTTTTGTCTTTTTGATACGGTATCATTTGAGAGAAATTTCGGAATTTTGCAAATATTTCCACGAAGTTGTGCGACAGCACAAAAATAACCATATTGGGTCAGTAGGGTAATAAAATTGTAATTGTCGTTGCTGCTTTTTTACCACTAGGTATTTCGCCCAGCGTGCTAACGTTTCTTATTTCTTTATTTCCCACAAAGGGCTAATCATAGAGGGGACAAACAAGGACAGACAAAGGGATTAAGTCGATTACATTGACCCCAGTGCGTAACTAGTACTTAATTTATCGACCCGGAAAGGATGAAAGGCAAAGTCGACTTCGGCGGAATTTGAACTCAGAGCGGCAGACAAAATACCATTAAGCATTTCGCCCGGCGTGCTAACGTTTCTGCCAGCTCGCCGCCTTCAACCAGCCTTGATATTGTAAAGGTGCATGGCCTAGTGATTTGGATGTTGCATCCACGATCTCTAAACTCAGCTTCTATTCCTGACCGAGTCTTGAGTTGTATCATTGAGCAAAACACTTCATTTCACTTTCCTCCAGGCTACTCAGCTGTAAATGAGAAACGCTGCCATTCTGTTCAACGGGAATAGTATGGTCTCCGTTACTTATACGCCAAAGAAATCAAATAACCGATCCTTTGAGTTCAAGTACTGTAAACAATGTATGATGTTCGGTGATCTCAAAATGCAAACACTTTTGTTGTCGAATTCAGCTGCTCGCTTGCACCATATGCCAAGAAAATATAGGAGAAAAAGCGAAATATTCATGGACCGCTGAGAAACTTGATACGCCAGTACTCACAATACACTTACAGTTTATATTAAGTCAGGAGGTTTGAGATGAATATATATCTATTTCACCAGTTGAACAAAGAGATAACTGCAATGAACTCAGTTCTGTAATATATAACCTACGGAAGAACATGATGTTTAGAACAATGAAATTATGCAACAACTTCTTAAAATTTAGAGGAAGAATACATAATTGTGAGAATGGTGAGGAAGAAAACACGATATGTTTCTTTTTAACTGAGCCCCCCAAGCAATCTTAAGAAAATAAGCTCTCAGACTTCCGTCAACATGTATATAAATTCACTCATATACACACGCACATACACACACATGGAAATGCGTGCTTGCGTGTGCGAACACGCGTATGTGTGTATGTGCATATATGTAATTCTACATATGCATACGCATGTTTTTTTTATATACGCGTCTGTATATATATATATATATATATATGTGTGTGTGTGTGTGTATGTGTGTGTGTGTATGTGTGTGTATGTGTGTGTGTGTGTGTATATATATATATATATATATATATATATATATATATATATACGCATCAGTAAATATGTCCAATAATACAGATTCTATTCTTATTTTCGGAAGAAAGCAGGTCTTTTGATGCTATTAGATATGAAATTAGCTTCCATGTATAGGATTTCTTTCGCTAAAGCATATGCGTGCTTAGATTTCTGATGCAAAGCTATGCCATCCGACACATTGAATAGCAAATCTCCTCATTTACATTGATCTTGATTCCTTGATATATTCCTAATTCTATAAGGAATTATATAAGCCGTTTCCAAATGCGTATACAACTTCACATGTAAAAAACATTATTTCAGTAAACGTGACATTTACAGGTAAATACGAATAGAAATAAATGAAACATTATACGAGAGATATAGTGTTGGATGTAAATAAGTGTCATCCAACGACGGCAAGTTATATGTAGTGTGTATGCGTTTACATTTTTATCGAAAATGAAATTAGTTTGTTCTTAATGCATGTTGGGGCACTGATTCCAACGATGCCTTTTTCCCCTTTTTTCCTTTACCACAAATAGGTTTCATTTTTCTTAAATTTTACTGTTACATATTTATTAATATCTTTTTACAAAATCCGTTTATGGCTTGAATCGAAGAAACAGAATATATTTCATTCATTTCTACATTATTAATTTTTACCTTAATTTTCAAGTTATATATCCTGTGAGACACACTTGTCGTTTCATCATATTCGCTTGAAATCTTGCTACAAAGCTAGCAATTCTAGGGAAAGTAGAAAATCGTCGTAAAATATAAGTTATACATGGTGTACAAAATGCTGATGCAATCTTCCTGATGTAGTTGAAGTTACCTGCAGGGTCAACTGAAAACCACCACTACTCCTCATCTAGAACATTAAGAGACCGTGACCTTCCCCATTGTCATTCTCACACCCACATTTAGAGTGTTCCCATGCTTCGCCGCTATTTTCACAACTTTCACGTAACTTACTATAAATTGACGTGAGAGCACCTCCCTCTGCATTCCCTGTCCCTTTAACGGTTATTCGTCTATATAGACTCAGCTGCCTCCCGGACTCGTCCAGTACACAATAGTAGCTGTTCGGTATAGCAAAAACATAAAAATTACAAAATAAGTAAAAGAATATATATGTGAGGACGTTTTCTTGCATGTGTATGCATAGTCGGGCACACATACGCACACACACACACACACACACACACACACACACACACACACACACACACACACACACACACACACACACACACACACACACACACACACACACACACACACACACACACACACACACACACACACACACACAGATGCAGGTGTAGAAATAAGCGTAGGCCCTGCATGGCTGAATATTTAAGAATTGGATTTGCAAACACGAGAATCTGGCTTTCTATCCCTCTGCGAGGTTTCTGGAGCAAATGTAATTTTCTCAACATTTAGTTCCGCCCCATGTTTTTGTGCGTGAAATTGGGATGATAGAAACAATATAGAAAACCGTTCTAGGGATTGCTCCTGTTATAAAATTGGTACCATCTTGTCATATATTTTATCAACCTGACTTTGACAGGGAATCACTTTAAGGTTGCACGTAAGATTCACAAGCTCAGCCAATTACATGGTAATTCAGGAGCAGGTAATTCACTTGATCGAACAACTGAGTCTTCATCGTGTAACGACGGAGCTCCGCCATTTATATTAAGATATTTATATATATAAATATATACACGTGTGTGTGTGTGTGTGTGTGTGTGTGTGTATGTGTGTGTGGGTGTGTGTGTGTGCGCGTGTGAATACCACTATAAATCAATAAATGAATGAAATGTCAGAGATGATGTCCTTTGTTTTGTTATTAACATCAACTCAGGCTTTATCTTGCAGATTTATGATCAAAGGCGTTTCAAATCTAATTTATTTTATACTATTTTGTAATAGTAATTATTTGTTTCCTTTTTTTTTGTTTGTTTTGTCTTTTTGATACGGTATCATTTGAGAGAAATTTCGGAATTTTGCAAATATTTCCACGAAGTTGTGCGACAGCACAAAAATAACCATATTGGGTCAGTAGGGTAATAAAATTGTAATTGTCGTTGCTGCTTTTTTACCTCAGGGTCACCTCTCCTGTAACAAGCCTATAACCAAAGGAAATCATATCATTACTATCCTGTCTGTTTGTGAAGGGCAACCTGGGACACGTTATCCAATATGCCACTTCTAATACGGCATGTTGTCAGCTAAAGTGGATTTCATTGCACTTTCCAGCAAGCTGAAAGACCACCAGTGACCCTCTCACTAGCTGATAGTGTAACATTGTTTGTTATGTTGTTGTCATGAAACCACGGGCCAGCTCTGTTCAAGCAGATCTATGATAAAAGACGTGACCCTATAGTTAGGATGACACCATCTCCATCCTAAATACACAGGACCCATGAGCATTGACTATTGTCTTTATTTATGACGCTAAGATGCGAGTTGGGTGAGGTTTAGCTATAATAATTAGCAGATCAAGCGAACACTTACATACAGGCTCTCTCGTTCACGCATGGTTGCAATGCTAGTATATCAATAAAGAAGCACTCCGTCGGTTGCGACGACGAGGGTCCCAGCTGATCCGATCAACGGAACAGCCTGCTCATGAAATTAACGTGCAAGTGACTGAGCAATCCCAGACATGTGTAGCCCAAACGTAGTTCTCAGGGAGACTCGGCGTGACACATAGCGTGACAAGGCCAGCCCTTTGAAATACAGGTACTATAGATCTGCTGGACTGGAGCAACGTGAAATAAAGTGTCTTGCTCAAGGACACAAGGCGTCGCTGGTAATGGAACCCACGATCGTGAGCCGAATGCCCTATCCATTAAGCCACGCGCCTTCACTAGTATGACGGCAATATTCATGATAATGACAGCTCTACAATCAAATGCCGTGATGTAGTTGTTGCTGCTATTAATGGTGGTGGTGGTTTTGGTGGTTTTGATGGTGGTGGCAGTCGTCGTCGTGATAGTAGAGGTCGTGGTGGTCGTGGTGGTCGTGGTAGTCGTGGTGATTGAGATGGTAGTGGTATTGCTGCTGCTGGTGTCTGTGGTGGTTTGTGGTGGCGGTGCCGAAAAGTGCCATAGTCCAAGTATTTACATGTAATAAGGACGATTTAGCAGCAACTTCGACTACAATGTTGAGTGTGTTAAACCAACGGAAATATTTCAGTCACTAGGAAAAAATTTATTACGCTGAACTAAATATATTGATCTATTTTTGTTTCTGTTTTTATTCCTTCTCTAAATAAAAACCAAATACTAAATCAAAGAAAAAAGATATTAACTAATAAAATCAATACAAAAATGTTGTGCTAAATCAAAATGAATATTTCATTCTTTTATTAGATAGAATCTAAATTAATCAGCAGTAATGTTTAAATTTCACAGACTGTTCCTAACATATTTTATAGTTTATTATACAAAAATCATTTATCCTTGCAATAATTTTCACACTGCAAAAGCCAAAATAATTTTTTTATGAATCGTAAACTAAAAACGTGAAATTAGAAGGATTAAAAACGTAGCAACCAATGTAATATACAACAACAACAACAACAACAACAATAATAATACTAATAATGGTTTCAATTTTTGCCACAAGGGTAGCATTTATGGGGGTGGGATGAGACGATTACATCGGCCTCAGTGTTCAATTGGTCCTAAATCTATCGACCTTAAAATGATGAAAGGAAAAGTCGACCTTGGCGGAATTTGAACTCAGAACGTAGCGACGGCCGAAATACCGCTAAGCGTTTCGTTCAGCGTGTTAACGATTCTACCAGAGCGCCGTCTTGATGATGATGATGATAATAATAATAATAATAATAATAATAATATGATGATGATGATGATGATGATGATGATGATGATGATGATGATGATGATGATGACGATGATGATGAGGCAGTGGCTCTCATAGCTTCTGCTCTTAACTGATTGAAAGTACTATCATTGTTTTGTCTTGGTATAAAAGATGGGCTACAGCAAATATTCTGCCCAATACCACAGAATTGCTTGTCAGTTGTTTGACCTTGACCATTTGAGCATGTCTCATAATGCCTGACAATATGTGCATCTCTGATCACAAGCAGAAGTAGTGGAGGAGCATCATAGCCATGTGTTGAGAGGAATTCTTTAGAGTTTGAATAATTCACCTCTGGAAACATGGGTGTTTCGATCAACAACCTTAAACAACCCTTATTCAGGGACCTTTTGAATGGAATGGGCTACTCTATTTGATGAACATTCTTACTGGGCCCCGCCTGCAAGATCATGCGCTGTTTATCTTAATATGAGATCACCTTGTCGCGCACATATGGTAGTGGTGCATGTCCCTGGTATACCCTTATCAGACGGGTAGTCGTGATGGGTATATTGGGCTTCGTTTATTTTACCCCAGTGTTACTTTGATGGCATGCACTACTCTCTCACTCAATAATAATTATTATTATCATAATCCTTTTTACTATAGGTACAAGGTCTGAAAACTTGGGAGAGGGGACGAGAGGATTGCATCGACATAAGCGTTTCATTGGTACTTAATTTATCGACTCCGAGAGAATGAAAGGCAAAGGCGACCTCACCGGAATTTGAACTCAGAAAGTAGCGGCAGACGAAATACAATTAAGCATTTCGCCCGGCGTGCAAATGATTCTACCAGCTCGCCGCCTTAATAGCAATGATGATGGTGATGATGATGATGATGATGATGATGATGATGATGATGATGAAGAGGAGGAAGAGGGGAGAAGGATTTGTAATATGGGTACAAAGCTTGAAATCTTTTTGGAGAGGATGGTCGGTTATATGGACTCCAGTGGTCTAATGGGACTTATCTTATCGACCCTGAAAATGATGAAAGGCAAAACTCGAGCTCGGAGGGATTTGAACTTAGAACGTAAAGACGGACGAAATGACACTAAACATTTGAGGTGATGATGATGATGATGATGATGATGATGATGATGATGATGATGATGATGATGATCCTTCACACAAATGGCAAGAGCCCTCTCCCTGTTCTTTCGCAATATTCACCCACCTTTCAACAAATTGACTCGAGGACAGTTTCTCCTTCTCCATCCTCACTTTCCTTTCCAAGGAAGTCCCTACGCGCTCACTTTCTTGCAGTAAATTGACTACCTGACCATTGGAAGGCATCCCTTCACAAGAAAATAAATAAGAGAAGCTTCAACATAATCATGCAACACGACGGTAAGGCGATATATACTGATAGAAGTGCTGTATATATTTGCCAACCATGCCTGGCCTGTCAGGGACAAATTTTGTCTCCATTTCTGAATAAGACTGGCCACCCTATTTGTTACCTTGCAAAGTTATTATCCACCTGGAGGTCGGGACGGAACCAGACATCAAGAAGTTAAGTGGTCCGCTAGTCCAATATACAAAGACGCCGTCCGACGGCATGGAACTGATACTGTAGGCTACCATTCGCAAGCCAACTAACTTGTTGGCGTTGATTTCGGCTTCTGTAACAAACTCGTGTTCCTTTAGAAAGTTGCCGACCATCTCCACTTTTAGTGACTTACGATACTATGATGCTGAAATCGTCCAAGCACGTTGTAAATATTAAATGCAGAAGACAGACCAAGCGTGCAATACAAAACGGTTTCGTTAGGGGGCCGTGTACTTTGACCAGCAAGCAAGATGCCACTGTGCTTTGCAGAGATCTAGCTGTTTTCAAGACGGCTTCTAAGTTAGTGCTCAAGACTACTAAAGGCGCAAGGGCTGACATTTTGGGGTAGAGGACTAGTCGATTACGTCGACCCGTGATTCTCTAGTACTTAATTTATCAACACGGAATGGATGAAATGCAAAGTCGACCACGACGGAATTTGAAATCAGAATGCAAAGACTGACAAAATTCCGCTAAGTATTTTCTCTAGCGTGCCAACGTTTCTGCCATCACTCTTATACGATAATAATAATAATAATAATAATAATAATAATAATAATAATAATAATAATAATAATAATTTATTAAAGGCACAAGGCTTGTAATTTGGGAGTAGGACACTAGTCGATTACATCGACCTCAGCGTTTCACTGGAACTTACTTTATCGATCCCGAAATAATAATAATAACAACAATGGCACTAAAAATATGACATCAGAAATACGTCTACGTATAATAGTTGTATACCACGATTTACAAAAGAATCGAAATGACATAAATCATTATTATAATTTATTTAAAAGCTGTATTGTTCTATGCGTGTAGTTCTGAGGAAGAAATATTTATATTCGTATGTTTTGGATATTTTGTTTTCAAATTAACTATTTATTACTCAAATTTCAAAATACCAATTGAAGAGAATCAACATAAATGAAAGAAATTTAGATTTAAAAATAGAGAGAGAGAGAATACATAAGTTAAGATAAAGATATTATCCTCACCAATACAGAATGAAAGAACAGGTTTACACGGGAAACAATAAAAGATATGTTCCTGCTATGCACTTTAATAGCTTAAAAATAAAACAGCAAAACTGCTTAACATTTTCAATTTAGATTTCCAATTTATAGCTGTAGTGATACCCACTAAAAAGTAAATAATTCTCATAAGAATAAACACAAGCTTCAATTACATGCCTTTAAGGTAGATAGAATATGAGAGCTAAGTTAGAGAATGGAAATGTTTGCTAAAAATGATTTTCCTGCCAAACAATCATGAATAGGTTGCATAGGAAATCGTTTTTAAATAACTCGTAGATCGTGACACCAATTTAATTGGATGGCGATGATGTGAGCATATATCTGTAAGAAAAGAATACCAGTCATCTTTTTGTGTTTTGAGGAAATGTGCTTTCACATAGGTATGTAAACATATACGTATATATATATATATATATATAT
>NC_068990.1:3409134-3409464 GCF_001194135.2 Octopus bimaculoides
TATATATATATATATATATATATGTATATATATAATATACATATATATGTATATAACTGCGTGTGCCTTTGCCTGCGTGACTTTCTGTCTGTCTTTGTCCCCCACCCCGATCTAACAACTAGTGTTGATGTGTTTATGTTCCCGTAACTTACCGGGGACGAAAACCCTCAAAGCGATTCTCCAGCATAACTACAGTCAAATGACAGAACAAGTAAAAAATAAAAGCCGTGAATGCTACATTTACATTCTATCTTCTTAAGGAAGTTATCGTTTGGTAGCGGATTATCGGAAACGTGAAACTTACCGTCAAAAATTGGAGCTCTTTGTGTT
>NC_068990.1:3410164-3412278 GCF_001194135.2 Octopus bimaculoides
TATATATATATACAAAGGCTATGATGTATAGATTGTCGGCATTTTATATTCTTCATTTCGTGCTCGCATATACTTTGTTTTTGGTTTTATCGGCTACACTGTACAGTGGAGTTAGCTGGGCACTGTCTGTGAGAGAAAAAACCAGCACCATGACCCAATTCACTCTGCCTGAAATTTCGAAACGGCATGCTGTCCTGCTTTGCTTTCGCGCCGGAAACTCCAGTACGAACATTTTAGTATTTGGGTCTCAATCTCAGGACAGTGCAGACTGAGGATATGCACCGAGATTGATCAGAATCAAACATCCACTCAGCACCATGGTGTTTGGAATGATCACTAGTAATGGCGACATTATGCCTCCATTCATCTTCCCACGCGGCCTCAGTCTCAACACGGGGGCCTACAGCAAGTGCCTGGATGAGGTAGTGCTGCCCTGGGTCAAGAGGTGCGCTGCTGGAAGGCCCTATGTCTGGCATCAGGACTCTGCATCATACCACATGAGCTGGAGAGCCCAGTCATGGCTGCCAGACTATTACTGCGACCACATCACTCCTAATATCCGGCCACCTAACTCCGCACACTGCAACCCACTTCAATATGTGTTGGGCGCAATATTCACCCACTTAAACAAGGTGACCGTCCAGAAGATTTGCAGGAGAGGAGTCTGGAGTCCGTGGTTGAAACCAATGGCGTTTTATCGAATAAAATTACTCTTTAGTATTCCAAGATATTTTCTATGTAATTTTGGTAAATATATCTGTTAAAATGAGATATCAGTTTTATCTCCACTTTTCGTAATTTAGACGACAGTGTATATATTCATTGCACTCTGTATCTATCTATCTATCTATCTATCTATCTATCTATCTATCTATCTATCTATCTATCTACACACACACACACACACACACACACACACACACACACACATATATATATATATATATATATATATTATCTTTCTATGTTTTATATAATTTTCTATCTATGGATCTTCCCCCTCTATCTTTCTCTTTATATATATAAACACAAACATATATGTAGCTATAGACACAAAGACTCATATTTATATAGATAGATAAATAGATAGATAAATACATACATACATACACCCATACATATACAATCTCATCTGTACAAACACATACAAATATATAGACTCATATATGTATATATATATATATATATATACACATATATATATATATATATATATATATATATATATATATATATATATATATATATATATATATTGCATGTTTTTACACATGCACACACTCACACAAATATATATGTTGTATACACTAACAAAATTACACGTACCTCCTGTAATAAATAAAATTACACACATTTTATTATCAATTAATTAATTAATTAGTTAATTAGTTAATTAATTAATTAATTTCATGATTTATATATTTATTTGTTCGCTTGTCATCTTATTATGCCAAACAAACGAGGTATTTTGAATTATTTCCCAGAGACAATTGTCTTATTAATATTCTGTGAATCCCGCCAATCTCGACTTTGCCTTTCATACTTTCGGAGTCGATAAATTAAATACCAGTTGCGTTCTATGGTCGAGCTAATCGACTGGCCCCCTTCCCCAAAATGTCGGGTCTTGTGCCTAGAGTAGAAAAGAATTTTGTGTGGATCTGAAAGTGTATGGTACAGCGTGATTGTACATAGATTTTGCTTGTTATTTATTCATGCTTATATTTGTACATGAACGCAGGTGGACGTGCGCACACACATAGTTAGCCATTTACAGTTACGTCTATTCGAAAACAAAAACTCAGTGTATGTCATAAATCTTTGTCGTTCAATGATTAGATGCCCGGTCAATTGAATTAGCTGCACCTGTATAAACGTGTGTATATCTCAACATTCCGTGAGCATGTGTGCCCGTAACTCAACACTGAGTCATAATTGGCATGGCACTCAGTATGAAGGGCAGAGCTGTAGAGAATACATTTTACTAAAGAATCCACTAAGTGGGTACAAACGTAATGGCTAGGAGACTAGCTTTTCAAACCTCTTGCCATAATATGCCTGCTTGTGTATGTAGACTTATACCATATATTCGTACACACCCACACGCACATACACAC
>NC_068990.1:3412303-3413873 GCF_001194135.2 Octopus bimaculoides
AGATAGATAGATAGATAGATAGATAGATAGATAGATAGATAGATAGATAGATAGATAGATACACACACGCGGCCATTGGACGCAAATACCTTTCTCAGGAATGGAATAGACGAACACATTTTGCTTGTATAGTTGAAGAGATTTGAAGACTTAAATGACCGAATTTATACCCGCACAGACACACACAGGCACGTGCAGGCATATATATATATATATATGTGTGTGTGTGTGTGTGTGTGTGTGTGTGTGTGTGTGTGTGTGTGTGTGTGTGTGTGTGTGTGTGTGTGTGTGTGTGTGTGTGTGTGTGTGTGTGTGTGTGTGTGTGAATGGAACAAGAACGTGCAAGAGACGACAGTTAAACATACAGAGAGATAGATGATGCGAAGACAGATAAGAAAAAACAAGGACAGGTCATTCGCAAGTTCCTCTCGTCAGTCAAGTTACCAAATTATACTTTTCAGTTACGGGCAGTTACACTTGAGACTGTTCAAAATTAGCTGCCCCTAAAAATCTAAGTTAAAAGCATTATTAATTTTTTTGAGAGAAAGCAAGCGAATGTGTACGACAACGAATACAAAAGTGAAAAACGGAGAACATATTACACAATTACAAATACAAACAAGAAAATAGCAACAGGTGTCTTTCAACTAATAAAGACGAATCAAGTTGAGTTGGCGTGTATAGAATAAATGCTTTTAGGTGGGAACATAAGAGATGAAAGTCAAGAGACAGGAATATAAGAGATGCTTCGCGGCTGGCAATTAAGCCAAGAAAGAGAGTTCATGGTTGGCCGAACACCGGTTACGTCGAAGGAAAAAAGAGAGATAAGGGGGAAAGGAATTGAAGTATTAGGAGGAGAACGAGAAAGAGAGGAAATCAGAGAGACATAGAGAAAGGTACAAGGCAGATAAACGAGGAGGAAAGGTAGGAATTAAAGAAAGAAGGGTAAAAGTTAAAGAAAGTATGAGGAGGACTAAATTAAAGAGTAAAAGAGTCGTATAAAATTTAGATACACACTTACTTTCAAGGTGAGCATAAGTGTAGGTACGCCGATATATGTATGTATAAATAAAAAAATGGAATAAGAACGCAACAGACAATAAAACATCCGGACATATAGACGATACGAAGATGGACAGGAAAAACCACAGTTTCGGGCAGTTGCATATGAGACTGTTCAAATCTTACAGCCCCTAAAAATCTAAGCCAAGGGCATTAAATTTTGGAGGAGGAAGCAAGTGAATGTGTGCAACAAAGACAGAAAACGGAGAACGTATTACACAATTACAAAAACAAACAATACGAAAATAGCAACAGGTGTCTTTTGACAAATAAAGACGAATCAGATTGAATTGTTGTATAGAGTGGTGTGTATATATATATATATACATGTGGCTGTGTGGTAATGAGTTTGCATTCCAGCCACATGGTTCCACGTTCAGTCCCACTGCGTGACACCTTAGGCAAGTGTCTCCTACTATAGCTTCGGGCCGACCAAATCTTTCTGGGTGGATTTGGTAGACGGAAACTTAAAGACGCCCGTCGTATATATATATATATATATATATAT
>NC_068990.1:3414079-3414857 GCF_001194135.2 Octopus bimaculoides
TGTGTGTGTGTGTGTGTGTGTGTGTGTGTGTGTGTGTGTGTATTTATGTGTGTTTATGCGTGCGCACACCTCTGTGTGTGTGTGTGTGTGTGCGTGCGTTTGTCTGCCCACCATCATTTGACAACTGATGCTGGTGTATGTGCTCCTTAACCTACCGGTTCGTCAAAAGTGCCCTATAGAATAATTACTAGGATTACAAAGCTTGGGGTCGATTTTTTTTCGACTAAAATCCTTTGGCCGCAGGCAAATGACAGAAACGAGGAAAAGAATAAAAGAATATATATGTTTCAATGTGTATTTGCGCATGTATGCATACTTCTGTATTATACGGCCGGGTTAAGGCGGAAATAGACCCAAAGCACTTGAAAGCTTTTGGTGCTCCCATGTATATGAAACTTAAAATAGAAAAGAAACAATAAGAAACCGTATAATTTTCTTTCGGGTTTTTTTTTTTTTTTTTAGAATGAAACAATACTTACCGTTAGATGGGAGATAATGTTTATTACTGTATATTTTATATTTAGAAAAGTTTTCTTCTACTTTGTTTTATTTCCAAAGTCTTTGATCAGATCATCGCTATGACATCATGAACACTTCGAAATTATATTTCCGATCATATAAACCGCTTCGAATATTATCTTAGCAAGTTTATAGAAATTTCTTTTGTGCCATTCCTACGCTTCAAACATGTGCATTTTTGTATGTGCACATATATACATATGCTTACGTACACACACAGACACACACACACACACACGTGTATATATATATATATATA
>NC_068990.1:3414867-3415329 GCF_001194135.2 Octopus bimaculoides
TATATATATATATATATATATATATATATATACACCCACACACACACGCAAATATAGTGTATATATGCATAATATATGAACAATAGCTATATAGTAGGCTGATGGAAGCTGAATGCGTGAAATGAATCAGAATTACTCCAGTGAAATCACATATCAATATATTGGAATGTATTTAAATAAAGACTAGGCATTTTATATACTTGGCATGAAGATCTGAAAAGAAATGTAAATTTGGCTGGGAAATTATGCAACTCGCATTAATATATTTACAATTGCTTCACCTCAAAATTATGTTATAACGGCATTATACGTTTGTAAATATTAGATGCAAGCAACAGTAGAGAAATGTGTCCAGTCGAACACACACACGTACCCATACCACTAAAGAGGTCACAGGATGTGTTACAAAAGATTTCAGACAAAGGATAATAAAATTAAAACAATAATATATATGAAGTGAGG
>NC_068990.1:3415339-3417505 GCF_001194135.2 Octopus bimaculoides
ATTAAAACAATAATATATTTGAAGTGAGGAACGAATATATGGTGCATGTGCTTATTTAGCAAAAAGAAAAGACAATCCTGAAATATAACAATATCTGTTCAAACACAAGATTTCACATCAGGAATCTTGCAAAAGAAATACGTAGATCTGTATTCATATATATATATACATACATACATACATACATACATACATACATACATACATACATACATACATACATATATACATACATACACTAGCAAGAATCTCCTGAAATGCAAGCACGGCCCGAAAATCTCCGTTCTGGAGTTCAGTACGGTCTCTGGTACGTGCGTATTTTTCAAGATTCCCATGCGTTCAGCTACACGCATAGCGTGTAGCGCTTGCTTCCATTGATGTACAGCCTCGGATGGTGGAGGATTTTCCGTGATATCGAGTATGGCTGGCCAGCGATGTTACATATCTCCTTTCCGGGACCCGAAAGGACGATCTATGGTTGGAAAGACGTTTCTGGGGGGACGTTTCCGCATATCCAATGTAATTCCTTGGATGCGTGGAGTTGGTTTCCTGCCAACTATTGCTGCTGGTGATGCTGCCGATACATGTATGTATGTGTGGAAAAATGCATTGATATTAACTGTGAGTGTGAGATAGCATTTCAAGAAGTCGGCACGATGGAACTGGGCCTCCTCCTTAAACTGAGCCATGAGAGTAACTATCTAGACAAACATGACCTTAATATACCCTGTCCCACCAAGTCACAAAGGGGAAGACAACCCACCATCAGCTCAGCGGCGAACAAAAGCACCTCAGAGCGCTGGAGTGGCTGGTCCACACCCACCCATAACACTGAAAACAACAGTCAGGTGAAAGGCGGTTAGCATAAGAACCACCTTGAAGAACCATATAGTAAAGTTTAATATATGCTGGTTCAAGGTGCTGCCGTTGGTGTCGGTGTAGCTGGAGATGTGGTCGGCCTCTTCATGACTTGGTGGTACAGAAAACTAAAACAATCCTTAGCAGAACAATCCACAACTGTTTTACATTACAGTAGGTATGTAGATAACATTAACATTCTCGTTAGGACAAACTCTAGTAACTGCAACGTAGAAACCGAGAGGAGCATAGTGAAGAGCATCCACCATGTAGCTACCTCCATCCACCAAAGTATTAAGGTAGCTATAGATTACCCCACGAGGCACCATAATAATAAGTCCCTATCCTTGATACTGAACTTTGTTCAGAGACTGTGAACAACAGAGTGCAGCTCCTTTACTCCAATTACAGGAAACCTATAGCTTCTATATATATTGTTCACAAGAACTCAGTTTTCTTACGCAACATGAAAATCAACATACTGATAGCAGACCCAGTTAGGATAGGGAACAACGTGTCCCCACAATGCGAACTCTATGAAACGAAGAAACATGTACAGAACTTCATGCACCGCATGCAATTCTCTGGATATGATCAGAAAGATAGTGTTCGAAGATACAGGGGTGCTAGAAAGAAGTTAGATAACATTATAAGCAATAAAACCTGTGGTACCTGCCCTAGATATAAACATAAAGACTGGAATAAGATTCAAAGAATTTGTGACAAAGCAAACAGAGTCAACACGTTGTACAAGACCGACAAATATGAAAGAGTGATGTTTGTAGAGGCCACAGTCCATAGAGAACGAGCCAGTAGATTTAGTTTAGGAAAGCTCGTAAACAGGCTAAACTCAACATTAAGATCGTTGAAAAGCCAGGGAGCTCCCAACTATGTAGGAGATACGCCTTTGAGAATACTAGATGCACCAATGATAACTGCATGGTATGTAAATTAACCCTGGTATTAACTGTAGAATTAAAAATTTAGTCTACAGTATAAGGTGCATAGAGGGTGTTTGTAAAGAGAAGAATATAATATACAAAGGTGAGACATCTAGAAGCATTGCGGAGAGACTAAATGCACATTGGAGATAATATGCCGAGAATACGTCCTCATTAATGAAACATCCCCAGTACTAAAAAGGAAATATACCTAAAAAGTATCATACACCGATACCCACAGTTTATATACACACAGTGTTAGTAGACCGTTATATAGGCGCGTGTGTGTATGTATGTGTATATATGCGTGTGTGTGTATGTTTGTGTGTGTGTGTTTTTATATATATATATATATATATATATATAT
>NC_068990.1:3418095-3420848 GCF_001194135.2 Octopus bimaculoides
ACATATGCACACATGTACACATGCATGCATATATATATATATACATACATACATACATACATACATACAAAGAAATGAAGAATGAAACACATGACCACGTACACATATGCTCACTTCACACAATGACACATCTGGAGACACACATCGATACACAACAGACGCGCATGCACAGTCACATTAATATGAACGCACACGCACATAGAGATGCAGAATACATACAAACGCGCACACATGCATACATATATGTATGCATACACACACATACATGCATACACACATATATGCAGAGTACATACATATGTACAAACGTGCACACTTGCAAATATATTTATATATTTGCATACATACACATACATACATACATACATACATACATACATACACACATACATATGTGTGCGCGTACGCACACTGACGCACACACATGTGCACAAACAAACAAACAAACAAACAAAGAAGAAGGCAGCTTCGATAACGGACCGAGGCAACGACTATTGAAAAAGTTGCAACACCCAACGAAAATTTTAGTAAAATATAAATAAGTAAATGAGTGAAAATTGGACCTGCGAGTGTATTAAATTAATAAGGCGCTAAAAGAGAATGAATCTCCCCAGACACATTAAAAAATTATTGCTTAATCAAAATTGTTGCTATTTATATTAAACATTTTTTATATCAAGGCTTATTATATATTTAAATTTCTCTTTTAGATAAATTTATTCATCACTTATTCTCATATTAAAATTACTGTATATATTTTACATCGTTCCAGTGTTATAATGATTTTCCACATTAATAGTTTAATAAAATAGTACTATGAAAATTGATTCGATAACAATTCATTTCGATCAAACGTAGTATGATGAGAAATCGATTCCATAAATTTATTTCGTTAATAGTCATTTTACAAAATGTCATTCTAGAAAATGTCGTTTAATAATTGTGGAACAGATATGATCACACATAGATTGCTATCTTTGTTTTGAAATTGATGAAAAATTGACATCATTTCAGAGTTTATCGAATGATCAAGGAAAGTGTTTGGACGTAAAGTGATGTGCATCGAGATATAAATATAGACAGATATTGACTATTAAACACAAACATGTGTACACATAAACATTCACAGACATACGGGAATACACACATATGTACGCATACACATAAACAAACATGTAGAGGCACGCTGGGAAAGTGATAAGGGCGTCGAAGAGAAAGACTTTCAGTATTGGTCTATCTTTCTGCGTCGACGCCTAAAGCCTGAAAATGTCAACATCGCATTTTCTTGCCAAAGGCTTAAACGAAATGCTGCATACCATTCGATACAGCACCTTGTAGTCTGTATTTTCAATATGTAGTTTGTATTTCCATGGACTAATCAACTTATAAACTGAATCCGTCGACCTAATCCAAAAAGTTAGTCCTTGAGACGTTAGCGAAGATTGCAGGGATTGGCCTATAGCTCTAGTTTGAAGAACTGAGGATACGTTATACCCTTTCTTCTACGAGAACGAAAGGCAATTTAAATTAAATGGTTACAGACCTTAGGTAGATAGATAGATAGATAGATAGATAGATAGTACATACAACCATACATACATAGAACCATACATACATACATACATATAACACACACACAGCAACAACGTGTAACTTTCTACTAAATTCCACCGACATGACTATAGACTATATTCTTACCGATAGAGTCAGACTAGGTTTTTTGAAGCATGAACCATTTGCCTGAGACACGAAGAATTAACCGAGTAGATTTCTTATGTATCTCTCCCTCTCCCTCTGGCTCTCTCTCCCTGTCAATTTCTCTTTCTTTCTCTCTCTCTATTTTTCTCTCTTTCTCTGTCTCTCTCGGTACACACACGCACACACACACACAAACATACACACACACAAACACACACAAACACACACACAAACACATAACACACACACATATACATTTATATATGCATACATTCGTCTACGTACATGATATATACGGCACATGAGTGGCTGTGTTGTAAGAAGCTTGATTCCCAACCATATGGTTCCGAGTTCAATCCCACTGCGGGGCACCCAAATCATGTGTCTTCCACTGTAGACTCGGGCCGACCAAATCCTTGAGTGGATTTGGTAGACGGAAGCTGCAAGAAACTCACCGTATATATATGTATATATGTGTTTGTTTCTCTCTCTCTCTCTCTCTCTCTCTCTCTCTCTCTCTCTCTCTCTCTCTCTCTCTCTCTCTCTCTCTCTCTGCCATCACTACCACCAACATCGCTTGACAACCGATGATGCTGTGTTTCCATCCCCGTAACTTAGCGATTCGGTAAAAGACTTCGATAGAATAAATGCTAGACTTACAAAGAATACACCCTTTAAAGTGGTGCTCCCGCATGGTCGTAGTCAAATACCTGAAACAAGTGAAACAATGCATGTATATACATGTGAATGTCTGTATGTATATATGTATGAATGTATGTATGTTTCAATGTATATGTAGGTATTTATGTATGTTAGTATAAATGTGCAATTTTGTAGCTGTTACTTAGTTTACAACCATGTGTGCTGTCCCTCCTCTGTCTGAAATTCAAATTTCCAAAGGGTCATTTTCAATTAATTGAATAGCTCTCACGCAGTGATCTACTCTAAGCATTTGCCAATTTTAGCTATTCTCATATTAAAAAATAATGCTAAAGTAAAAAAAGTTATATATATATATATAAAGTTATAAGTATATATATATGTATAAAGTTATA
>NC_068990.1:3421314-3427471 GCF_001194135.2 Octopus bimaculoides
TATATATATATATATATATATATATATATATATATATATATATATATATATATATGTACATGCACACAGATATCTGTATGCTTCTGTTTTTATACGTTATTCTGACAATGAAGAAAATCTAAGTATAGATAGTTGTCAATTGAATTAGCTTGTGTTTTAGCTATGTAATAGATTGCCTATAAATGATCTAAAAATATTGTACAAGTACAGTTACGCTGAAAAATGTTTGGGAACTAGTTGCAGATGGCGATAGCAATTTGCAGAATATATGTAACCCAAAGGACTGAGGGGATGTATAGTATAAAATATGAATTGAATCAAATGCACGTCTTGTTTTTGTGAATTCTGTCATTAAGTTAAGTGGTAACAATAATGGACAGGTCAATGTATGTGCCATTGTTTACTGAAATATCATGTATTGCTAGGCTGTTATTTCTTTGGAATCCTAATGGCTATGTTGTGTATTCAGACAGGAACACTTGAGAGAATTCTTGTGACTAGAAGCTGAATGGTTTGTTTTCTTTAAGAAAAACGTTGTGCTCCTATAATGAAACTAGTAAAGCGAGAGTCTATAAATATTGTTATATCATGGGTCCGATTATAAGAAAATAGACTGGAAGCACTTATGTTTATTAACTAGCAATTGAAAATACTATATTATATAGAAAGTCAGAAACTAAAATATAATGATATTCACAGAGAAAGAGTGTTACTTGATCGATAAAGAAGAGATGTTTATTCGAAGGTCATTCTGCAGACGTAGTAGCGATAATAACAACTGACTATCTTTTAAATGCTAAACACTAAATTTTATTTCCTCATTGAAATCACATATAAACATCGCAGTGTATTTCGAATCATTTAGGCATGGCCCATGCTTTGATTCATGTGAATATGAAATATTCGGTTGGTTTGGTTCGCAGAAATACTATTTAGAATCAAGAACCTGGAGTAATATATGGGAATATAAAATTAGAAACATTCCAAATATGAAAAGTAGAATACCGTTGATTTAGAGTGAAGGAAGAAAATGTTGTTTTGCTTTTTTTTCTAAAAACTGCAGACATAATTGTTCTCAAACTAGTAAACATCAGCTGTGAATAATTCGGTTAATTCCGCTGAGATACAATGAACCATTAAGCACAGCCGTGACAATATCTTGAAAATATGTTTAAAAAAATATTGATTGCATCGCGTTAAAACTCAATAATGTTTGTATTTGTGTCATGAAATTTGATAAATTACTAATCTTTTAGAGGTATTCGAAAACATATACACGCATAATTTAATCCAGGTTTTTAAAGTTATTAGCTGAGTGCAGTATATTTATCCAAAATGAATGTATTAACAGTTTCAATTAATTGTATTTGACAGAAAGGTTTAATTGAATAGATCTTGGCTCTATAATGAATGTTTATTGTATGGACTACCGCAGTAAAGAAATACCAACTACATCTTGTACAATGAAATTGGAGTTGTATAAATATATACTGAAAGTAGTTTCGTATTAAGATCATTGATTTCTTTCGAAATGGTTTTATTTGAAGAAAGAAATTATTTAGTTGGAAATGTAGAACACTTCAAAATTTTTTGTGCAATCTTATACTTAGAGTTCAGTAATTATTGCTAAATTCGCCGTGAAATTTGACAGACCAAACCAGTGCTGAAAAGAAACCATTCCGGATATAATCATCCAAGTCTATCTTGGAATACTTTTTGGAATATTCTATCCTTGTTTAAGAAAAGTTAGAAATGATTTGAGGGAATTTCGACATATTTTTGAAGATTAATCATTTCCGTATAGTCCAGTTACTTTGATCTCAAGTGTTGCAGCTGTTTTCGCAAAGCTATACATCTAGAAAATAAATTCATCGGAATAATTCTGTTTCTAATGAATAATAATAGTTGAATGAGAAGATATTACAGTCTGCTTTTAAATTCGAATATTTCCCAATCGAAAGTTTTCAATGACAGAGAAACTGAACGTTCTTCTAAACGATTTCAACAGAGGAATGCAAGAGTATACCTATAGAGTAGCTTATTTACATCTACTTCTAACCCCGCACTTTGTTAATGCTGTTGCCGCTGCTAATGTCCCGAATCACCCTGTTTGTCCAACCCTATCATCAAAGCTCTTCTAGACGTGGCCATTCCGACGGTCAGTATATCTAGACAAGAGAATCCAAATCTATCTTTCCTTGGTACGCAGTATTTATCCCTAAGTGTTTCTTTTACGCGTAACCCATTTATTAATTTGATTCTACGGGTTTGTAAGCATGGACCAGTCCTAATTTATATACAAATGATTAAAGACATTCCAACTGTGAACATCCCGTCTCTCAAATACACAACACTTTGAAACTGAAACATTTCATGCATTTCAAGGTCATCACAAATACCAGAAGAACGGATTATGGGATACACAATATAACAGGCTTTTGTAAGCTGAATACAATCCTCACGGTGTTATGTTTTAACTATTGTTGTATTCCTTTATAGTGTTCTTTTACTGGTCTAATACTGATCACTTAGCGCGATCAAGTAAATTAAGCACAAGAAACATTAAGAAACCTTGATCAAAATTACACTATCCTTGATAGGAATAAACAATTTTTTAGTTCCTCTTGGGCAAGAAAATTAGGAGTCAATCCACTAAAACTTAATACGAAATTAAGCACTTTGCTGTGGATACATCGCGTCGATGAGATACATCTAGCAGTCGAACTTAAAATTAAGTTTTCGAACTCATATCAAGTTAATGAAGCGAGATGCAACAACCCACCAGTTTACAATAACGTCCTTCTGTGCATTGCTGTAAGTTATTTCCGTACTCATTTGTATGCTTAAATAAATTAATATTAACGCACATATTAAATTCGATTAAAGTGGAGAAACATCAAACTGTTGCACAAGTTTCTCCTTCTAAGCATAAATATTTTATTTATATGATTTACAAGTTAGGTGATTATTATTCAACGCTGTCGAGAGCAAAGTCAATATTTTCAGTGACAAGAATTCAAAGATTCTATGTAAGTTGTTTCGTGTACAGCATTATTATACGCGACATATCTATTAGGTTAAACACACAGGCGTAAATTTTAGCGTTGGTTAAATCTTTCTATTATTACATCTCCAGGCAAAAATCTATCATGAAGCATATTGGTTCCAAACTTTGGCACAAGGCCAGGAATTTTGTGGGAAGAGGTAAAACGATTCTACATCGACCCAAGTGTTCAGAAGGAAGTTATTTTATTGACCCCGAATTAATGAAAGGTAAAATCCTCTCCAGCAGAATTTGAATTCCGAACGTAGAGCCAAAAGAAATGCCGCTGAGCCTTTTGACCGGTACGGTAAAGATTCTGCCAACTGCCGCCTTTAAGAAGAGAACTATTAATAGTAAAAATACATGGGTAATTACTACCTCATTGCAAAACCGCAAAGACTTTTCAGGCTGGATATATCAATTAAGGGATACAAGTTTTTCAAAGCAAACATACATACATACATACATACATACATACATACATACATATGTTCCAGTTAAGACCTCAATAAAATACAAGCACAACAGACCTGATATAATGATTTCGGATAGAGAAGAGAAGCTGTGTACAGTTGTGGAAATTAGCTGCCCTGCGGATGTTAATATAAAGCTGAAGATGAATGAAAAAGAGAATACTTACGCTGGACTATTGAGAAATCTGCAGTTATTCTATCCAGATTACAAGTTCAGATTTATACCTGTAATTATTAGGTACCTGGGATATGTAACACACTGCCAAAATACCAATCTTGAGAAATTAGACTTTTCAAACCAGAAAAGAGAAAGCTAATTCGAAAGTTACGGATCCAATCCATCACTGGAACTGTAAAAATCTGTAAAACTTACCGGCAGTTTATCATTTAGATAATTATTAGCATGTCTAGATATGCAACTATATGCATGAGAATAATTACATAAAACATACAAATCTGCACATGCATACATACATACATACATACATACATACATGCATGCATGCATACAAACAAGAATACCCTGTTGTTGATATTGAAATTCCAATGAGGGAGCTAGAAACCAGTTCTTTCTCTATTGGCAAGAAATCTTCAAGAAACTGAATAAGGACATACATACAAAAATACCTTGCTGTTGATGTTGAAATTCTCATGAAGGAGCTTTGGATCTAGGCTAGAAAGTGGTTCTTTCTCTATTAGCAAAACATCTTGAAATAACACTGATCAATGACATACATACACGCGCGTGTGCACGCGTGTGTCTCTGTGTGTGTAAGGGACGTTGTTTGATTAGTTAGATACAGCGGACAAATTACTTTCAGGTCCTGCTCTAACACCTTCACAATAATTACACACTCCGACACGTGTTTCGCTATAAACTCATCCTAAAATGAAGAGAGTCACAAATTGGATAACTTTTAATCATAGCCAATGGTTTATAGGTTTTCCAAATCAGGGATAATCTAACGCTAAATAACCAATCAATCAAACGTGCGGGATGTCGATTTCTCGAACTCTCCAAGTACACTAAATATTTACCGGATCATGTTACCAAACATTAGTAAGTTCTTTTATAAATTTCAACATAATTCACGTCACGAAGCAATTGATATTCACCAAACTAATTTACACCCCAGTAGTTTTAATTGCGGTCGTCGTTATTACTGTTGTTGTACCTGCTGTTTTTTTTTCTTGTTTAGCCCCAGGCCAATATTTATGTAGTAGATATACGTTCAAATCCATTTCAACTAAAACCTTCCTGATTTTAGATTTCTCGAGGAATTCATTATCTAATTCATCCGCCTCTTCTTCACCACCACAGGAGTTGATTTAAAGGAGGTCTGCCTATTGTCTATGCAAATCGATTGGTTGTTTGCAGGTAAGAATTCTTTTAAAGACGTGTAAGCATATACATTATAATTGCGTGATATTTTCGTTAGCTTGTAACAATATAATCAAATTCTCACACTTAAGCTATGGCCCTGGAGACGAATGTCTTATATGCTACGCAAAATATTTGTGGAAAATTAAATAGATGCAGTAGAAATTTGAGATGTTGCTCTGTTGACGACCTAATACTTCATATAGCACTCAAATACATTTTATTATTAATGTGTACACACACGTATATATATATATATAGATATAACTTCATTACTTTACATAAGTGTGTATAAATAAACATATATACTACATGTCTGGAATTTACATTGAATAAACTATAGCGTTACATAATTTGCTTATTGACTTACATTAATAATCCTATAAATCGTACATTCAAATTGTTTATGGCAGCTTATGTTCTCTAAATGTGTCACTATTCTTTGAAAGTCCACTATATTAACATATCTTATAGTTCACAATTGTGCCAAAATAAATCATGCGTAGATCAGTAATTTAAATGATTAAACTGTTATTAATACTCTTCTGATTTGAAATCAATAATATACACCTAACTCTAACTACTGTAACGATTATTGCTTTAGATGCATATTTACAATGCACACGGGAATTCACATAACGGTTAATCACATAAACCACACTCATAATCTATACTTAAGTATGCATGTATACATTTATGTCTGGCTGTCTAGATATATCAAGGTAACTACATGGCCGGCTATATAATTACGTAATTGCATGTGTTTGTGTGTATAAATACATATTAAGTTGTGTGTATGTACAGATAATATATATATGTGTGTATGCGTGTAGAGAGAGTCAAAGAGAGACAGGAACAGAGACACAGAGAGAGACACAGAGAGGCAGAGAGAGACAGATAGAGACACAGAGAGAGCTAGAAAAGTATACACACGCACACATTTATAGATAGGACAAGAAATGTAAAATAAACTTTGAACGTGTGATTTCAGTAAACACGCAGTCAACAGCGTTGTGAAAAATACATGCAGCAATTAAACTGCGTGGTTTTCTGAATATGGTCAGAAAAGAAGGATGACTTAAATCAGTTTCAACATTTTTACTACTTTATTAGAGATTAATTATTCAATTTTCTAACAATAGAGAAGCGCAGACAGACAGAAAGAGTGCTGCGTGTGGGCGTGCGTGCCTGTGTGCGTGTTTGCGTGCGTGCGTGCGTGCGTGCGTGCGTGCGTGTATGTGTGTGTGTGTGTGTGTGTGT
>NC_068990.1:3428410-3439799 GCF_001194135.2 Octopus bimaculoides
ATATATATATATATATATATATATATATATATATGTGTGTGTGTGTGTGTGTGTGTGTGTGTGTGTGTGTGTGTATTTATATTTATACAAGAATAAAAGCAAATGAGAACGTTTCTGAAGAGCTAGAAATAACTACAATGAGATACTGACGAGTTAATCTATGTCGACACAACAATTAGCGCGAGCATGCGCGTATCCATAGAAATATTAATATATAGGTACTAACTGGCATACGTATTTTCGATGACTGCTTAGAAGCAATCATCATATTAACACCTGACTCCTCTCTTGCTTATATTTGACTTTTCTTGCGCCTTTCCCAAAATATATTTTCTTTATTTTCTTTCCCACCTTCTTCAACTGTCCCTCTCTCTCTCTCTCTCTCCCTGTATATTATATATATATATATATATATATATATATATATATGTATGTATATATGTATATATATATACTACTCCTACTACGAAAACTCTCTTTCCAAAATCATTAATAAATTAGTAATATCTGGATTTATTGTTTATTCTTCATGCATTTTGCATTAAGTAAACTTCTAATACATTTCATCTCTACCTTTTTCTGCATTTGGTGTATTTTGTATTATCGACAGAAGTACGTGTTAAGACACATATATACGAGCCCATGCACGCATACATGGATACACACATATATATGGATATATATTCTTAAGTGTATATATATATATATATATATGTGTGTGTGTGTGTGTGTGTGTGTGTGCGTGTGTGTGTGTGTATATACATATACATACATGCGTATGTGTGTATATACATAATTATATATATATTTACATACATACATATGTATGTATACATACGTACACATATATATACATAGACATACATATATGTCTGTGTGCGCGTCTGTGTCTCTTTATTGTAACACAGGAAAGAAGAGGCAGGTGGAGAAAGTGTTTGAACGAAATGCCATGGCTGTGAAAAATATCAGCAAAGATAATGTTAACGAATGTTAAACAAATATTTCGTCTCGTTGCCTCCTATGTTTACTTTTAGAAATACTATTCAAAGGTATTATTTATTTAAACTAATTGGATTATTCTGCGAAGCCTATACTTATTGGATTATTGTGGAAAACTATAGAATCGAATCGTATATATTAGTATAATTTTAACTCTCTTGACTCTCAATTTATAAAATACATAAGTTTTTCGGCCAAATTAATCTTAGTTTTTTTCTTTGGTTATCAAGTATTTATGTGATGGGTTTAATGCGCTACGGATGTTTACTACCAGATTCTTTACATGTAAATATTGATGACTAAATTGTGCGATTTTTCTTGCCTTCTACAGAACCACGAATAATCATGAAATAAGCATTGCAAACTAACTAAATGATAAGCTATGATGCAGTTCCCTGGCATAAGCAAAATAATATCTTTTGCATGTCGCTCCTTTTGTATTTGTATTGTGTTTGCTACTTTTTGTTCTTTATTTTATATAAAGTCTGACGTCACACTATGCGAAATATGTCCCCTTTTTCTGTACCGACATGCACTGATACTTTAGTTAAGTACACTCTCACAAACATTGTAGCATAGATGCTATGTTTCACGATGGAATCAGTTGTTAGCTGAATCTGTGCAACACGGAAAAATAGTTGTTCGATAATTGTCTTCATTTCAGTATGCTCATGTACAGAGCGAACGCATGAATAACAGATCCATTGCTCCCTACGAATCTTATATAACCTGAATGACAGCATTATATGCTTGATAGTGATATACTTTCATGGAAAGAGCAAACAATATCCATTGAAATATTACGTCAAGTGTTGTCTTTTATATCACAATAATAATTATTTGAGCTCGATCGGTCGAATACCGTAATTATTTGTCTGGATATAATATCGAATAATCTCAAAGTTGAGATATTCACTTGAATTCGTGAATATCTCAAGTGAATTGCTCCTGGTATTTTCACATGCGCATGAAATTAGAATAAAAATGAAATAATTAGAAAGAAGAAGCGATCCTTAGATATATTTGTAGAAGTTAATCATTGTAAACAAACCCGTCTTCGTTGCCAATAGTTTCAACAATTAAAGGTATCACAAGCCAACAAAGGATTCTTTGTTTACATGGTTACTATATCTATAAGATGTGGCATTCAAACTCCTTTAAAAGCCACATCCCATCCTCTTACATAAGAAGGAAACATTACATGAAGTTCAACTGTGTATGTTTGTGTCTGGGAAAATTACATGATAGTCACGGTCTGAGAACATTTTTTAACATACTACTACTCTTTTGACGTTGACACGAAGCTAAGCAACATTAACAACTCTAAAACGTGAAGGAAACGCGCCTGTCAGGTAATCACAGCTTCAATACTTTCTTTAAAGTTTTATTAGACATCAAAGACATCAAAGCTTGTTTACTAACTTGCACCCGACCTATGAAACCAGAATGCAAATCTAAATTTGAAGCAATAGCATAATGTTTTATATAATGTCTTTTTTTTTTAATTAGAAAATTATAAATCATTTATTCAATATAATATATATTTATTTCTTATATCTTTTGTATTATTATTCCGTAATGTCAACGAAAATATGCTGACCATGAATAATGAAATAGTCGCTTCTAATATAGTTACAAAGTCAGTAATATTAAAGGAGGGCATATATTTGATACTATCGACCCACATATATAACTGTTAAATCATTTCATCGATGACGAATGATAGGAGAAGTTGGCCCAATGAGATTTTAACATAAAATATCATGATACGAAACATATAAGAATGCCTTTTTACCGAAGCTCTAACAATTCTCTCAGCTCATCGCCTTTAGAAAAGAGACGTTAATGATGATTCATTTTAATTGTTTTGTTTTGTTTTTATTTTGTGGAAAGTGCTTTTATTTTCTTGTTGGTGTTGTTTTTGCTGTTGATCATCCTCATCCCTATCATCATCACTACCATCATCATCATCATGTGGATTAGCCCTAAGTTGGATCTGATTGATCTGGTGGCAAACGAGTCATAAAATAATGTATCCATTACCTGAAAATAAGGCATAATATTATGCAAATCGCCTTCAATTCTTGAGATGTTAATATTTTATGTAAGAGGCGTATGCTTCTATTACTTGTTGGTCGGGTGACTAGACGATCACATCTTGATAGTGTTAAAGATACAGCAAATATATCTGCTCCTTTCTAACATTTCGTGACGTGCTCAGTCGTTGGCTGTAAGGTTACATCACATGTAGTACCATAGAGACTACTGGAAACTGCGTGCGTATGTATAAATACTGGTTTACGTACACACACAGTCACGGATATATGTGGTGGGTATGAGGTGGGTGTATAACATGGTGGACGCTAAGAGATACACACATCTTAGAAGAATCGAAAGAAGCAGCGCACATGTCGAGTGATGATCGTAGCTGTTTAGTAACTAAATGTGTAAGTATCGCCGAAGTTTTGCCTGCCAATCCATCAGTTTCCAGATCGTTAGTGTAAAGAAAGAAACGTTAGTCCTCTGTTTCTGAATTGCATAATTAATCTCTCTCCTTGTGTTTCTTTCACACACACACACACTTACACACACTTTCTCCCTCTCTCTCACTCACTCCCTAATAACCCTTTATTTCTTCTCTCTTACATACAAAAGGCTCTCCCTTTTGCGCTTAAGTCAATAAAAACCACAACACATTAAAAATATTAATATAACTATTACGTTGTGTTATTTTATAGAGCATAAACTAATCAAGATAATGCTAAAATCCCTCATTCTGAACTGAAACATATTACATACGAAGATCAATCGCTAATTTGTAATTATACGAACGTATTCTAGATTCAGATGTCGTTTCATCTACACAAAACCAAAATAGGATTCTTTTAGATTTAATGTTTTAATACGATTTTGTTGACAATCATACGCCTAACTTGCAATCTCTGATAGATGTTCTGACTTGGTTTGTCTTAATTATTTTACTTAAGCAATCGATAATGCTTGAATCACATACATTTAATATAATGTGAGTCATGCTTTATCGCTTCCATCATTATCTTTTTGTAATAGACGCTAATCAGTAGATTTACAGAGAGGGGAAAATTACTATTGTGTGAGGCCACTGATTTTTCACAGATACTCGAGACGAGAGTTAAGTATACTGGCAACAACAATGAGCTGAATCAGCATTTGAAACTCTGTTCAAATGGAGCTAATGTTATCGTAATGACGGAGATCACTATTTTAGCTTTCTGTGGGATTTTAGAGTCAAAGCAGAGAAACTAGAAATAAGTTTGCAGATGCAGACTGTTTTGCTAATGTTTCTAATTTCAAGAAAGATTTCCTGCTGCCGATGTTTTGTATTAAGTCTGAAAAACGAAACAAAGCAACATCTTGAATATTTGAAGGTAGGTGGGGCGGATAATTGACTGAGTTGATACACCGTCAGATGGAATACCTTACAATATTTATTCGGACTCTATCGGCCCTGAGTTCAAATTCTGTGGATGTCAAATTTTCCTTTCATCCTTTCGGTGTTGACAAAACAAAGTATCAATAACAGGTTGTAAATTGGCGACATGAACATGTAAGAACACCAAACTAAAGGCCTTTCGGCATTTGTTCTGATACTTTACGTTTTATTTCATGGCTCCCTTCAGCAGTAGACTGAATCTGTCGACCGGTTTAACACCATCACTTGACACGTTGAAAAACTGTAGCGTTGAGTAACTGTAACACTTTGAGTAACAAACTTTGTTGTCCTCATTTTGGACAGGTTTTGGGTTTGAAGATGCTTTTTTTCCCTCTACCCGCCAATCTTGGAAACCCTATGAAATGCTGTGGACGTAACCTTCCTTCTGGGCTAAAGGATGACAAATTGTTGCTTTAAAAGATATTTAAATTCAATTTTTGTAATGATGTCGATAGGGAAAATGTGCAGATTGAAAGTATTAGGTATGTTCCTCTTCTGTACAAAAAGAAATTGGGGGAAATATTTTTCACGCTAACTAACTGTCCTGAAGTCCCCACCACACGGTACAGAGCCTATTTAAACAAATGTAAGTTCGATTGAATTGGTAGACTGACAGAAACATTGACTAATACTTTTGGGGGCCGATGAAGAGCGATGGAATAGTAGAATCTTTTAGAGCATCAGGAAAAACAATCTGTGTGGTGTCTCTGTAATCTCTTTTAGATCTGAGCGCAAATCCAATCGAAACCAAATTTCCCTTTCATTCATCCAAGGTCAATAAAATAAAGTAATGTTCAAGTACTGAATCATGGTATCGATTAAATCGTTCACCTCAAATTAAAACAGTTATTGAGTACTCGATATGTTTCCAGTATAGATCAGCTTTGTCTTTTAATAAGCTACCAGTCGTACCCTGTAGTCGATTGAAATGTGTAACCTCTTTTGTACAAATATATTACCGTGTGTAAGTATTCGAAATGAGTTATAACTAACAACCATTTCAAAATCCAGAACTATATCTAAAAATGTCTTTTTACCTCTATCGGTAAAATGGCAGATTCGATAGACCGTCATCAAAAATCGTTATTTCAGATCCCTCCATGAGCAGTTGTCCTTTAATAAAGTCGTGTACTGGTGTTTGTGTCTTTGACTAACCCCCAAACTTGCGCTTTTCCATGCGCCCGTTAAAACGATATGCTATAAAACTCGAAACGCTGGCTGTAACTGCTTATATTCTAGAGAAAGAATGAGAGAACCTAAACGAATTTGAAAATTTGGGAGATAAATTCTTTTATAACAATATATTTCACTTCCCTATCCTTTAATATGCTTGGGAAATCATTAGGTAGAGAGCATAGGCATCAAGTTGATAATTAATATCAAATAACAATCTGTCCGTACTTACATAGGATACATTTCCGTAACAAAGTTGAATTGTTTTGTTAGTTGCAATATCTTTGTGAAAACAATATCTATTCTTGTAAAAGCTGTATCTGCTACAAAAGTGAGAAAACTAAAATTACAATAAATCGCCCGGGAATGATTCAGATATTTGCAAGATATAGCTGCAAAAATCTTTGAAGAACAGCGAAGGGGGAATATTGGCTAAAAAATTACACTTATATATTTTAGTCTGAATAGTCTATAAATAATTACCGTAGCATTCACGTTGTCTGTTCTTGTGTTCATTTTTCAATACAAGACTGTGGTATCAATTTTGAGAACTGATTTTAATCTATCACGGAACTATGTAATTATTTTTTTTTTTTATTGCATACACATTTTTGCGTATATACACTTCTGCGCAACAGTTAGATATAACCAAGTTACAGTTAATCATTTAGATAGATTGTTACTCTTTAGCCCCATATTTAACAACATTTGATAGGCACTTAATCAAAGTCATTGCAGCCTTGACCACCTCGTGCTTCAAGAGGCATTTTCCTCACTTATCGGACTGAAACTATTATTGTAATTTCAATTCGATTGAAACTGGATTTGACCAACAATTTCCTGGATTTCGGAGACGTGTTATATAATTAATTCTAGAATAGTTAAAATTCGTTATTTTGCTCAGAAGATAGAAATCAATAATTCGTAAGCCTCACAATAAACTTATTCTAAACAGTTCGATAAAAATAGTCTATACCTATTTAAAGCAATGTAAACATGCCAAGCGATAATGTTCATGTATAGTCTTTTCATTCTATTTCTGCAATGCATTCTATGCTACGTTTCTATTTTAATTGATGGAGAACAATTTTGTTAACGATCATTTAAGATTATATATGTATGGCTACATCCATTCTTACCTTGTTATATACGCACAAACATATACATATACACAAATGTATATATGTATATATATATATATATATATATATATATATATATATACATTTGTGTATATGTATATGTTTGTGCATATATATATATATATATATATATATATATATATATATACAGAGAGAGAGAGAGAGAAAATTGCATTCATACATATATTTATATGTGTATATGTGTGTGTATGTATGTGTGTGTGTGTATATGAATGTATGTATGTATTTATGTGTGTAACATCGTTCGTCTTAAAAGAAAGCTATCATTTACAATGAAAATCCCTGCAATGCATTACCAGATATGCTACATTAAAATCAATGACGTATTCATTTATTTATTGTATTTGTGACCCTATTGTTTAAACGATCTTACGTTACTTCGGTCTATATGGATTTCATATATAGAGAATTGTACATGAGAGATATTTTCATTTATCTTGAATTTAGTACTCTCGAAAGTAGCGTTTCACTGCTATTCTGTGCACTCATGCAGCGCAAAACTCCAAACTCTCTTCCATAAACAATTTCCTATAAATGCCACCGTTAACATTACTAAGCAGATTTCTATTCAGACCTTTGTTCGCGAGTTATTTTCTTAGCAAATTAGATTCATTTCGTCACGCAGTAACCATACGTGTTTATTAATGATTCGCAGGGAACATTTCGAATCTTTTTCACCAATGATCTGGAAACGCATTTTATGTCCAAACAGTAATGTACGTTTGCCATTAGTATTCCTAAACTACTTCGTTACTGACTTTGTATTGTATCATATTTCCTCTATAGTCCTGTTTATTCCCAATACTAGAAGCTTCCTCTGCACAATCATTATGTCTGATTGTAAATTAAATATATTCCTTCTGAACATTTATAGCTGGAATCAAATATTACAAATATTTCTGTAACCCATTCACTTTGTATCGTATCACTTGTTTGAAGTGATGTTCTTTACGCTATGAACTCTGTAAAAGCTAAATAATTATCTTCACAATTTGATGTACCACGGTATATAAAGCTATTCCAAACAATTCCATGCACGCATTTTGCTTAATAAATATTCTGAACAACTTATCTAGTTATTCTCCTTATCATGTTAACATTATTATTATAATTTCTATATTGAGAAAGAACATATTATTCACATTCACATATGAAGCTTTAAAACGTTATATTTTACACGTTATTAGAATCGTGCAGTGTCTATTTCCTGCTTATTCTATTATAGTCGTAGGAAGGCTTTCAATATTTCTCAACACATTATGCATGCATGATGCCAAAGAGAAAAAAATAAGAAAGAAATTACTGATAAAATAGCTAAAATTATTGATGCCATCAGTGGTTTTCTGTTAAATATAATTTCTTCTTTGGTATTACATTGGCTTTTATGAGAAAGTTCTGGTTTTCCATATTCGCTATGTTTAGTAATTGAAGCCTATCACTGAACTGCATGAAGCGTTTCCTTTATCTGGAAATAAAATATGGTGTTCTTTTCACAAATAGATTTTATGCCAGTAGGTTATTTTATAAATATGGAATTCTGACCATCGTTTGACTTATTAGTATATAGGTAATTGCTATTTAAGTAAGTAGCCTACAATCATTTATAAGTAAACAATATATGTTGTTGATCAGAAACATGTGGAATATTGGGCTAGATAACTTCCCTCATACAGTTAATGATATTGTTATCATATCATCTCTTCAGTGTAGGGTTCCGCGGTTTGCTGAAAAGTCAATTATCACACAAGAATGTTTGATTTCACTACTGAATGCTGTCAAATTATTCAATAGCACACTGCAAATGTAGACTGTTTTATTTTAATTTTCTATGTATTCGCCAAGATTTCATCAATATGCAAGTGTACTGCCATAAATTAGGACAGAAATTAACATTGCGCCAGTGTACGGTCACAAATTAGTAAGTGTACTACATGTTACATGTCATGTTATCCATACATAATATGGTTTTCTCTTGGAGCGTAACGTACAAACTATATGGTTGTTCAAACATAATTTGCCAATATTGCATTTAATTACCACTGATCTTTATTTGTTGTTCAACACGATAAGTGTAACTTAGAATTTTAATGTGTAACCGTATTAAGAAGTCATCTTTTTTTTGCGTGAATATTATACTGAGTGCTATGAGGAACAAACTTTATATCCTCGGTGAGAATCTGATAAGTATTAATAGTAAACTGATGTAAGACGGTGATCTGGCAGAATTGTAGGTACGCGGGCGCAAATGCTTAGCGGCATTTCATTTGCCTCTACGTTCTGAGTTCAAACTCCGCCGAGGTCGACTTTGCCTTTCATCCCTTAGTGGTCGATAAAATAAGTAGTAGTTGAGTACTGGGGTCGATGTGACTTACCCACTTCCCCGAAGTTTCTGACTTGTGCCAAAATTTGAAATGAATATTGCATCGTAGCTTGTAAATCCTGACATTCTGTTTCTCTCACCAAACAAGCATTATGTGTACAATATATTTTTAATGCTGTTGAATCATAATACGAACGCGATAGTAGAGTATAAAGCTGTTCGAAAGCTATAGTATAGATGCAAATAGTGACTCATAACGAAAAATGAATATTGAGCTCAGATAATATATAACACATTCGTATGGTTTAAAACTATAAAAATAGATGTCACTTGGCAATGTACGAGAAAGTAGATTTTCATTTTTATTCGATCAGTAAAACAGATGGTTACTTTAAAAAAACATTAGGGACTGTTTAATAGATAAATACGATAGATTGATAATTTTCAAATATTCGCTACTGTTGTTAATTCTTAAGGCCTACTATTCGAAGAATTCCAGCATGAGAACCCCGTATATACGTCATCTATAAATGAATTTTCTCTGCTCACTATTTCTATTACTAAGATACTGCGGAACTCATATTATAGGAGGTGCCTGTTATTTTAATCGAGACGGTTGGCCGCTAAAATACCTCTCTAGTGGTGCTAATAAAGATCTTCTAAACCATAATTTAAACACGTGTATACAGATTTTTAAACATTCATTTGTTCCGTTTATGTAATCACTTACAATTGAAATTACCTATAAAAAAGATAATTTTTCCCCTTTTAAATATTTATATATTCGAATAGGAAGATTTATATTTATCAAAGTCACAAAAAAGAGAAAATAATTTAGTATATTAACATTTCAAAATACGTTTCCAATTTTAACGTTCAGTATTAGGCTGTAGCGAAGTAAACAAGAGTATTAATTGCCTTTTGATTGCATCATAGTGAGATTTCTTACGATAGCATAACTACGAAGCTTATCAAAATAGAGGCGATTAGGAATGATGTGTTTTTTTGTATTTTTCCACATATAGTTTTCTGTTTTCTCCCCTCCAAACCTTTTTTCCGTACGCTTATAGACACGTACAAGGAACTATATATGTGCACGCTTGTGAGTGTGCGCGTGTATGTAGATATATGCGTGCATACATTGAGACATGTGCGTGCGTGTATGATATACACAGTTTTAGGCGCGTTTTGTCACTACACATTTATTTCCCTTTATTTATTTCCCTTTGTTTTTAACGGTCATTTTTCAAAGGAATTTTCAATGGCTGGATAACTGAAGAGATGTTGGCGTGCCCGCCACCCCACCCTGGCATCCAAAACTCTGAGTTTTATCATGGCTACTGAATAGGTATATATATATATATATATATATATATATATATATATATATATTCGGATTAGTTATCTAATGGCTAAAATGTCATTGATGTCATTGATCACAGCTATGGACATCCAGGATTTACTTTAGGTTAAATGACATCAATAACCTCATTGGTGTGAGAGAATCTGCAACAATACGCCGAATCCCTGCACCTAAAGCTATCGATGAAACGTTGGATATTTCATGAGCATCATGAAGAAGCTGATAGAGGGGCAATTGCGTGTTAAAAGGAGCACGAAATTGTTTAGTAGTTGTCGGAGTAATCACTCTATGATGCAGTACAATGCATGTATTAACAGTCGCAAAGTATTGTGCCTCTATTCCTAGGCCTAACAATAATGCAAAACACTTAAAACTACCAGCTTTTAATCCTTTACATTTCATAGAAAACCAAGCTAAGGATCTTTCCTACAAATTAAGAAAGAACAGATGTATTTGGTAACAGTTAACGCGTTTTAAAAGCGATATTACGAATACACCTAACAGTTGACAATCGGGAGATGCAAAACATCTCTCGAAAAATCTGATAAAAATTGAAGCATCAAATACGTAAGCCTCCTGGATTGGATGGAAAATCAGATATAATTGGATTAGGACGGAATTTCAATTTTATAAGTTGTATAAGTTACTAGGTTACTCATTTGCTAAAAAAGAAAAAGAAATAGAAAATGTTAATACTACTGAATTTCTCTTTACGTTACATGATTCAGCAATCGGTTTTGATACAAGGAAAACATATGGCATTATAAATAACGACACTAAAGTACTCATATTTATGAATAAAACAATGAAACAAGTGACACACTGACGTAAACACACACACGCACGCACGCACACACACACACACACACACACACACACACACACACACACACACACAC
>NC_068990.1:3440837-3441801 GCF_001194135.2 Octopus bimaculoides
AACAACAACAACAATAATATGCCAAACTTTCAAACTTAGCGGTGTAAGATATCCTGTTGCCTCTTCCAACGGCTCTACCATTCTGCTGCTAATGGGGGAGGGTTAATTACTACCGTTAACTTCCTCCTTCCAATTGGGCAACTATTGCTTTAAACTGCCTACGCTTAGCGACGGTTTGATAGCCACTGGTCGGTCAAGATGCTAGCCTGCCTGCGCACCCCCCCACACCCACGTGTGCTATGTATATCCCCCCGTACTCACGCTCATGCGTGCGTGTATGTATATACACATGTATGCGCGCAGCAACACATCTCTTAACTCTACTATACACTCACAGTGAGGGGGTAAAGTTCCCAATCTAATGGCAATAGAGTTAAATTGGTAGACTTTTAAGAAGACTATATATATATATAGTGTGTGTGGGGGAGGTATTCAACTATGGTAATATGAATGTGTTTCTATATGCAAATCTCTCCAGCTATCGCCCATGCATGTTCGGCGTTATATTTAGTTATAATAAATATTTCATATTTATCAGAAGAGTTACTCTATACTTCTATTGAGTACAAGCGAAACAAAAATGTTGTTTTTTGGTGACTTGTAAGTTTGGGTCAGTTATGCCCTCGTCAGACTGCGATGCATTAAAGTAAATGTTGGCTCTATATAGTCTCAGTTGGTGGGGTTTGAGCGAGGTTGCCTTTATATGGAGAGGTGTTTTGGAGTAATGTTGATTGATTAAATTTTCGGATATGTTATTATTAGAATTTATTCATGTATCCAGGGATTTGTAAGTAAGTATGTAATTTTAGGTGTGACCTTTTGTTTGGTAGGCACTGCATCATGTTTTAGTAGTTCAGTTATTTTTAGTTTCATTGAATTTTATCTTTTGTTTTGACAATGTAAAGTGCAAAAGTACAGAGTCCAGCAAATTTCAGTATATATATATATATATATATATATATAT
>NC_068990.1:3442179-3443732 GCF_001194135.2 Octopus bimaculoides
ATATATATATATATATATATATATATACATGTATTATATATATCAACTGGATATAGACTGTATGTCCCGATTAAGAAATGTAACTGACAAGAGTTTAATTCGTAGTTACTTAAGCTTGACTAAACTATCTGACATAGGTTTTATGTATATCCTTCAATTGAAAAATAATGAAAAAGAATTATATTTACGGAACAGAATATTCTTTCCAGCCAGTGGTTAGAAATTACAAAATTGCAAATATATCAGCATGTGTGAATAAAAGTATTACTGGTTATAAAACCCCAGCGTGTCAATCGTTTTCTATAGACATAGGTTCACAGTATTAGATTATGTATTGCTATAGTGTAGATCGACGAAACTCTTGAACGTTGCTATACGAGTAGGTATGTACAGTCTATAAAGTGTTTTAATAAATTAGCATTAAGTACTAACACACTTGCTTAAAATATGTTAATACAACGAATACAATACTAAGGATTTCTACCACGAGAAAGATCCCTTACATTTCTGAGAAGGTCTTATATTGGCGAAGTACGAATTTTTTACATGGTATGATGGTGTTTTATTATTTTCATGCTGCCCATTTTTACACTGGCCTTTGAGGACGGAAATGTTTCTAATGATTTTTTAAGTATTTCTAAAGCACGTTTTCAAGCTAAATCCAGAAAAGGTATTCGGGTTCACCAATCACATCGGGAACTTTCTATACACACTACTTTGATTTTTCACAAAAATGTAGTTCCTCTTGCTGTTATATCCTGGCTTCATTTCGGACCACTAGGTGAAAGTTCGAAAGATGCTTCGTTACTACCATTCTTTTGCATAAAGTATAGTAAATGTATGAATGTCAATAAATTTTTGCATTGTTCAAGATTTCGTCCAGAAACGAGAAAATTGTATGGCTACGATAAAGAAAATAGAAAAGGTCTACAGTCGTTCTATTGTATTGACACAGATACTTAAACACAATTAAATCTGCAAATTATATGCATAGATTAGATTAAATAGCATAGATTACTTGGTATAGATACCTTGTTTATCACAAAAACGTAGTCGTGTGTCATTTCAGTTGTACCAATTACAAATAGGATGAGAGACATATCTCTCATGTGACTTAAGCTTCTTAATTTCTAAGTCTGAGCCATGAATTCTGTTGTTTTCCAGCTCATCTGTATATAAATGTGTGTGTCTGTGTCTGTGTGTGTATGTGGCCTATATGTATGTGTATGTGTGTGACAATATATGTATGTATATGTATATATATATATATATATATATATATATATATATATATATATATATATATTTGTGTAGAGAGAGAGAGAGAGACGGCCAGACAGACAAACAGACAGACATACATATATACAGACAGACAGACAGTTAGGTAGATATGTATATGAGACACTCATGTGTGTATGTATGAATGTTCATACCCATATATACTCACATTCACACACACTTGCTTAAATAAACCTACATATGATGTATGTATGTTCCAATATGTCCGTAGTCATATATATGCATTGATACATACATACACGCACGCACACACA
>NC_068990.1:3443742-3457869 GCF_001194135.2 Octopus bimaculoides
ATATATATATATATATATATATATATATATATATATATATTGTCTTATAATATGTGATGTGCGTATGTATACAGGCTATGGTTGCTCATGCTTCTATAATAATAACGATACATGAATTTGCATATTTAACCAAATAAACACATGGAGAACGTAACGAGCAGATGAATGGTTCACTCAGAATAGATTCATTACTCTAATTATATTTCATTTCTGTAGATCCTGGTTTGAAAGCCTCTTGAGTTTTCTTCCTATTTTAATCATATTAAATGTTGATAAAGGAACCAGTAATAAACTTACAGGGAAACATTTAATGTCGCCTTTCCCTTTCACAATTTACGCATGTAACTATATAATAGATCTTCTTTAATCAAAAATGTGCCTCAAACGAATTATATACGAATTAATGATTAAAAATTATTTTCTTTAAAGAGATTATAATGTAAAATAAATATCAACCAGATTTTATGAATACGAACTGAAATTACAACTGGTTTTAAATAAGAAAAGTAAGTAAAAAAAACACAAAATAAAGCATTTAACGGGCATTATTTCTTTTCAAATGAAAAATATATTATGATAATAGTAAAAGAACGGAATGCTGCCTATAACTGATTTTCTTTACTTTTTATATATTTAGCGAACATCCGAAACTATAAACGATAAATCAATAGTTGTGAGATAAAACCTGCATTAATTTCATTACAATGAAATCACAATGGGATATTGAATCACGTTTCTTACTCTGTTCGGATTCAATAGAAAAATTACGTTAGTGGGTAGAATACGTAAAGTAGCATAGATTCATCTGAGTGCAGTGTGAAAGCAATTCTGCCTGAACGAGAGAAATTTGTTTAAAATCACTGAATGCGTTGCTGTTCATGTATGCCATGTTTTATTAGGTATTTAATAATTAATACATTGTTGTTTTATGATGTATATCTTTTAATTAATCTGTTAAATTCTCGCAGGAATGTATTCCTAAGTAAAGCCTCAATCGCTTAATGTTCGTTATCTCCAGAAGCGTAATTCAATTGCATAATCATATCCCCCGCATTGAAATGATAGCAAAATTAAATACGGAAAATTACATCAGCATAGGGTTTAACAATATGACACAGCAAACATTTAAGATTGATATATATATATATATATATATATATATATATATATATATATATATATATATATATATAGATAGATAGATAGATAGATAGATAGATAGATAGATAGATAGATAGATAGATAGATAGATAGATAGATAGATAGATATAGATAGATAGATAGATAGATAGATAGATAGATAGATAGATAGATAGACAGACAGACAAACAGACAGAGAGATGGACAGACAGATATTCATACAAACAAACAAACGTACATACATACATACATATATACATACATACACATAAAGTCTAATTGTACGTGATTGGATTTCGTTAAAGTTTTCCAGTTACAATGCCACGATTGACAAAACGTATTCAAGCACTCGGCTTATGTAAGTATGGCGATGCTTCTTGTGAGAGTCTCTAGAAATCTGTTCTCGTTGATTACAGTTGGCGAGTAAGGGAAATTCCCTTCTCTAAATTTTTCTTAGAATACGGGCAGCCATAAATTCAATAGTTCATTGAAAATTGGGTATTTCGCACTCATATGATGTCATTACGCAATATTTTGGTTGTCTGTGATTTGTGGGTTGAAAACTTATTAACTGCTTCTAAGTTAATATTACTAAAATCGTTTTGTTTTTTTCTTTCTTCGCAATTTCAAACCTATCGACTTCGCTTATGATAAGATTCTTGTTTCGAACTTCTGTGAATTAGTTAAGCAGACTTATTAAGGCTTTAGTCTATCATAGACATGCTTATTCCAGAATGTGTTGGTTTTGCTGTTAGGAATTGAACAGGTTGTTTAAGAAATAACTTTACAGATATTCGTAACCTACCGATTCCATTACTTTGCTTATGATGCCAGACAAATTAATGGATCAGATCTATACTCTATCTCCTATGTCATATGTTGGGATTGTAGAAGTGATCTTCTATTAGTAAGCAAATTACCCACAAGTCAAATAACCGCCAAAGTGGCTCGGCTAATTCCACACCACATTCTATCATGACGCTAGCAGTAATTTAATCACAGCCAATAACTCCAACATATCTCCATGGATGTTTTCGTCGAAATTCAAGCTCTAGAGGCTTTTACTAGAAAGTGATCGACAAGTGATACTTGATAATCAATATTTGACACAGGTCGTTTTACTGTAAAGTTCTGGACAAAGATTTCGCTGCTGTGTTTTGATGTATAATATTCAAAGACGTGGGTTTAACTTGCAGAAAGAGCGCGGGAGGATAGAACAGAGACAGAAGGAAACATCTTATTATATTCCATCGTTTGTCGCTACTTATTTTACAGCTACTTACATCTTAGCATTATACTTTCATGTTGCTGTAGTTAGACTGATTGTAACTATATCTTGTTTTCTAAAATTCCATTTCCTCTTTGATTGTATTGTTTATTGTTCACTTTCAATTGACAAAAGAAATCGTTTTTCTTCTTGGAATCTCTTTCATAATAGTCATGAAATCGAGCTTTGTCACCGGGCTACTTTCTGATGACTTTGCTGAGGTTGAAGTCGCCAAAGACTTTACAGTTATTGTATTTTGCATCAGCATTTCCTCGACATACCTTTCTTTCGAAACGGATGTCTAGCACAGATATAAAATTATGGCGCATGTATCACATTTTGCGCTTTTGTAGTGTCAATCATTTCTTCTGTATGGCTTTCGCAGGAACAAAAGATTTTCCTTGGTTGTTCTATCCTACTGAAGTACTTCGAAAGTAAGCACTGGATGTGATATACCTATGGTTCGTTTTTGGCCAGCTTCTCTTCAGCCGTGTATCTTAAACAGTGTAGGGATATCAAAAGTAATCATTGTTATTAGATAAAGGATTGAAGGCGTAAACTCGCTAAGGATTTATGTTTAATTCTTATTTTCCATTACTCGTTTTAATATGCTGTGTATTTCGGTCTACTGATCGCATCAGATTAATGAAAAGAAAACATGAACAAGGGACAAATATATTTATGTAACACATTTCTAAAACATTTTCTAGAAATGAATCAAATGCAGAAAACGGGGTCGGTTATTTATTCCCTGAACAAGGAGTTTAATATGCCTTATTTTAAATGTAATTAATTAGATAAAGAATTGTATATACACTTCTAGAGAGAGAAGAGCAGAGAATGTGTGAGAGAGAGAAATAGACTAATATTTCTTTCTACTATAGGGATAAGGGCTGAAATTGTGGGTGGGGGCTAGTCGATTACATCGAACCCGTTGTGCAACCGCATAACAATTTTCTAGCTCACAGTCTTATAAGGTAGATACTAGCGATGTATATATATATGTGTGTGTGTGTGTGTGTGTGTGTGTGTGTGTGTGTGTGTGTGTGTGTGTGTGTGTGTGTGTGTGTGTGTGTGTGTGTGTGTGTGTGTGTGTGTGTGTGTGTGTGTGTGTGTGTGTGTGTGTGGAGAGAGAGAAAGAAAGAAAGAAAAAAGAAAGAAAGAAACAGGGGAATGAGGCATAAAAGGAAGAACACGAAAAAAGAAATGTATCAAAAACATTGTAATATGAGGACTAGAAAACTTTTAAGGCAAAGGTTCCTGATTCTGTAGGGTTTCGTTCCATTGTGTTTTAAATTAAGTTAGAGTGAGAAAATTTTGATGGTGAAAGGCAGTAATAGCTAGAAGCCTAAATGTACGTATTGAGTATATGAAAAGAAGATTTACTGAATCTAATACGGGTATGAGCTAGATATACAATAGCTTGGAGTTACTGAGAAGAGGTTCATATCAGAGGGATAAATCTTTCAGGAAAGTGACATCTATTTAGTAAATAATAATTCGGAATAATAATTCTTAATTGTTTTGGAACCTCCTTTGCAGGATGATACCGTGACAAAAACTCAATGAAGACTAGTAAAGACATTGATTTAGAAAGGAAAATATCATGGAGATGAGAATAATATACGATGAAAGAAGGAGAAAAAGACACTTATGCTTTTAGCCCCATTTTCGTTCTACTCATGAAAATGAATTTTGGTTAAGAATGATTTCAGATATTTTTATATAGATTAAATTATATATATAACTTGGTAAAGGCAAGTCCTTAATCGAGATGCCAATTGAAGCAGAATCACATATCCGTAGCTGCCATTTTCTAATAACATTTTACTTCATTAAGAACCATTCTTTAATTTCTTGAAATTAAGTACCCACTACATTCATAGCCATTGATTACCAAAGCTAGATCTAACGTCGCTGACAGAAAAAGAAATTTAAGAAAAAGTATTTAGTGTGTATAACATTCAATGCACTCCGCAATCGAAGTTATCCCGAATCATTTAATTATCACGTACGTGACATTTTTACACTTTACAGCCCCCGCCCCCACCCACACACACACACACAAACTCATACATATGTATGCATGTAAGTATATTCTTTTGTATGCGTGCATGTAAGTATGTATATGCTACACTTATTACAACGTTTCTTGTTATGTCTCAAGCTACTGCTATCTAACACCTTCGGGTGATCTCTACTCAACCGTTACACGACAGCTACTCAACAGTCATTCAACTCTCTACCACGGCCAGACTACATCTATTTATATGTCTTGGGTGATCCTACTTCTTCGCTTGGGGGCGTCGACACAACGTTTCTGAAATAATGCTTCTCCAAATTTTCATGGATGTTTAATTTCATGCTTGCTTTGAACGAGCAAGCATATGACCAAAAGAGCTCAACCTATTAGCGTTAAGGTTTGCTCGTCAAACGTGATATATATATCTGATGAAACAACGTTAGGATTTGTACGTAATATTGCTGTTATTTCTAAGAGATCGAGCAACCATGTAATGTATTCGATGCTGGTGTGAGTGCAAAATAATTTCAGAAATTAGAAACAAGAAAAGGAATGCGGAAATATTGATTTTTAAAGAAATAGAAGCGTTTCCGCCTGTAAGTAGAAGAAATATCTTTTGAACTATTAAATTAGAAACAGTTCAATTTCCTTTCCACAGATGAAGGTGAGAAACTTGCCCCATCTCATGATATTTTGTAATTGATATTGATTTATGTCATATAGATGGAAGGTTAGTTAGGTCTTCCATAAGATAGTTTCTAGCAGAGGATTCTATTATATAAAGGCAACCAGAACAGAAATTGAACTTGGGACAAAGATGATCGAAATTACATTCTATTTTGCATTAAGAGTATAATTTTTACATCGATTCTAAATATTACATTCAGCTTGCAGTAACGATAGATAACAGAATATACCTTAGAATATATGTTATTTCTTCACTTTTGAAAGTAATGGAACACCAACCGATTATATAATAGACGAGGCGATGTCTTATGTAACACTCTTCTTCAACAAATGTATTGTAACAGAATGAAATGTTATTTTTGAAGACATAAAATCTGTTAACACAGACAATATAGAATATAGAATAATGGATTGAATTGTGACCCGACTATGTCACTAGGACATATAATGCATTTATATTATATTGTGAATCGATTGCACGAGGATCACATGACCGAATATAGCATAAATAATTGCCTATGTCAGAGATTAATGTATACAAATACCTATACACTCTTTCCCAGTAGTGGAAAGTAACGATTGGTCCACCCGATTCGGACCTATTTAGGAAATTGTGTACACACGCACACACACACACACACACACACACACACACACACACACAAAACAGCTAAAATAACTAATGGTGTCTGTTTGGTGGTCCAGCGCTGGTGTCATCCACTACTGCTTCATGAGACCTGGTAAGTCAATTACAGCGGATGTCGGCCAATGAAATGATTTGTGAACTTGCAATTAAACAACCGAGTTTGGTCAAGAGACAAGCCAATTCTCTTGCAAGACAATGCTCAACCACGTGTTGTACAAAGAACGCTACTCAAATTACATGGACCTGAACTTAGAAGTACTCTGTCTTCCACCATATTCACCAAACCTTGCACCACCTGACTATCACATTTTCCAGACATTTGACAACGTTTTACAAGGAAAAAACCTCAAATCTGAAGAAGATGCACAAACAGCTTTTCATAATTTCATCACCTTTTGCCCTACAGAATTCTTCCCCGCCGGCATAAATAAGCTGTCGATAAAATGGCAAAATTCTTTTGATAATTTAGGGGCATACTTTGATTAACTGCATTGCTTTTTGTTGAGATATAGTAAAAAAAACATTCGGTCCAAAATTGGACATTTCATTCTTAATGACCATATATGTGTATGCATGTATATATATATATATATATATATATATATATATATATATATATATATATATATATATATGATATGCACATATATATACGCATGTATGTATATATGTATGCATGTATATATGAACGTATGTAAGTTATCATTATCTGGGACTTCACTAAACCGAGAAACCGATTTACATGATTACTTTATTGCTGGTAATTAATTTAATTATAGTGACACGCTAAGCAGCGTGTATATTTTGTATAAACTGTAGATTTTTTAAACTGTGCGAGTTTTAGTCAACAATGTATGGATGCACTTGGTAAATGTTAATATAAATCTATACAACCTTTCCATGTATACAGAAATATGGAACATCCGAATAGATATAGTAGTTAATTATCTCAGAACTTATATAATAGATAGAACGTGGATGAGTTTTAACGTGCTCTGAAAGGAAGGTGAGAGAGAAGGAAATACAAATATTAATGCAGCTTGACGACGATTGCGTCGCCTTCTTTATTATAGCAAATATTGAGAATGGTTTATGTCATGCCTGTTATCACTTTTCCATTAAAATGGTAAGTGAAAATTCAATTCAGTCAGTCATCAACTATAAATCTTCCGTATTTCAAACAAATCATTTCGTAGAACTATTTGAGAACGTCTGTGAAGATTCACAAATCTTTCTCTCATTTTCTTTGTTATCACCCCCTTTAGTTTGTTCTAGACTTTGTTTTATTGAATTTTGTTTTTAATTTAGGCATTGTATCAGCTTGGCAAGAAAAATATAGATTGTCGAAGCTCGCTGCATATATTGGCAATCAATCATTCTAAATTATTCTTCTAATATTTATCTTAAGGATAGACAGCGTGGAAATATCTTTTACAACTGATCCTTGCCAATCCGTGTTAGGTTGCGTACATTTTCATCTCGTATAAGAATCTAAATTTATAGCATTAGTCCTATTAAAAAGTATTATTTATTGCCTTAATTCATAGATGATTAGACATGAGCTAGCACCTGTTATGAATATAAAATACGCACAAGAATATTATAAGTATAGTTGTGGAACTATTGCAAATTCTACAGTTATATATAGTAGTTTCTCAGCTTCTAGTAAATTGCTGCAGCAACAAGGTTCAAATTATTAAATACAACTAAATTTACTTGGCCTCTTTTTGGAAATGCACCAACGTTTAATCTCTAATTTTCTCTTTCTAAAATATATTACATTTATGCCGAGCTAAAACAAAACCATACTAGACATAATTTAATCTATTGAATAGAAAATTAATAGAAACTTATCAAGTATAATTTCTTACTGAGATTATTTCCATAACAGGTATCACGTTTCAAATATTTTCATCAAGTTATCTTTTTATGTTTACATTTGCACACACTATGTAGTTACATTTACCAAAGATGTCAGCACCGGAACGTCTTTATGTTCATCAAATGTGGTAAAAATAACAGATATTTTCCTCAAATAAGCCCTTAGTGCTTGAAAAAGAAAAGTATAGGAAGAGTACTACTACAGTACAGTACCTGCGATTGAATCATAGACAGAATGTGACTACACAATAAAAACACAAGCCAATAATACAGACAATTCTTGTGCTTCAAAACAATACGTACTGTTTACTGTAAAACTTAAATAAGAAGTCTGAAATCACAAAGTATGAACCTCTTCTTAGTAACGTGAACAACAACTGTCAGGACATCCAAATATTATTGCATTTTTCCACAATAAATATACATGATATTTGGGTGGTTAAAAGGTTTACGTTGTAACTATACAGTTTCATTTTCTTGCTCACTAATTCGGATAACGTACAAAATGTGTCCTAAATCAGCTTAAGTTTTGCTAATGGTCTGCAAGTGAAATCTGGTGGATATACAGGTCGTACATGGATGTATATATGAAAGCACGTATGTGTGTATGAAGGATTGTGTTTAAGGATATAGGTGTTGTGTCTAACCATGTACTTTTGCATCATAATTGTTTGGTTAGCGTTTCATTAGACAATACTTTAGAAAAAAAGCAGCACGCTAAATTAACTGCATGAATCAACATTATCAGTTAAAAATCCCGCAGATGGTGCATAAGTATGACCTCGGTCCAACGGCTAAAAGTAGCAAACGAAAATACTCGACAACACTTAGCTAACAAGTCGGATGAACAGAATTCTCGAAACTATGAAGATACACTTAATCTTCTCGTAAACTACTACATACTTTATTTAAAAAATATTTCAACAAAAATCTATTTAGTTTTATATAAAGAAATATTCTATATATATAAAAACCATACGTACGCACCTCGCCTCACACGTGCACACACGCACACACACATACACACATATTCATATAGATAGATAGATAGATAGATAGATAGATAGATAGATAGATAGATAGATAGATAGATAGATAGATAGATAGAATGTACATTTGTCCATGAACTAGGGGATGCAGAAAAGTTCATGGCTTTGGGTAAAAGAAAATACAGGAGGATCGATTAATTATGATTCGATTCAACATATTCCCTTCTCAGCTTCACACACTTATTGCAGTGGTCCTTCGGTTTTTCTTTGCCGTGTAAAAGAACCAGGAAGGTTGAGCTTCCAGCCACGCCTTTCGCGATATCCTTAAAGCTATGAACTCTTCAAAATTTCCTCGTATATGAGTGTATATATACATACGTATATATCCACTGATACCTATATGAATATATACATACATGCGTGTGTCCGTGTGTATATATATATATATATATATATATATATATATACACACATATACATATACACACACGCACGCCCACATATACATAAATGTATACGTCCATATATATATATATATAGATAGATAGATAGATAGATAGATAGATAGATAGATAGATAGATAGATAGATAGATAGATAGATAGATAGAGGTGAGGGAGAAAGTACAAGTCAACCATTATCGTTTGAGTTCTTTTTTTGTTTTGTTTTCTTTTTTCTCTTTAATTTTAGTTCTCTAACTATGCACTCGTAATAAGTTGTTATTTATTTATTCAGCCGTAAAGCGGGGAAATGAGATATAAATTTATCGTTTTTTATTTTCTTTTGTCGTTTTGAAACTGCTGAAACGAAATAATGTTTAGATATATAATTCATAAATTGGGGTGTAATTTATTTATATTAGACAGCCAGAGATATTCCGGTTGGTTTGATATCGAATGTCTTGATCGGAAAATTAAGGGTCTAACACTGTTAACTGTGAAGTGACGTGTTAAAGTTAAAGTATCCGGCCTTATATTATTTGCAGCGAAATGATAATGTTATGTTAAAGTGTGAGACCTTATACAATTAGCAACCAAGTCAATATCACTGTTTTAATAACGTGTAGTAAATTGCATTAAAGTGATTGATTTAATAAAATACATTATCTGGTTTGAAGTAATAACACGTCATACATATATATATTACTATACATAATTTGAGGTGTGAGGACGTGTGGCCTAGTAGTTAGGGAGTTGCACTCACGATCGCGAGATCGTGGTTTCAGTTCCTAGACCGGGTGGTGCATTATGTTCTTGAACAAAATACTGACTTTCATGTTGCTCTTCGATCACTCTCACGCGATTTAATGTAGGGGAGTGTACAGCACATACATTCCATCACTATAAACAACTCCTTTGTGGAGGTCATTCAACAAATGCTGAAGACTCATACGTCGTTTTCGACGGGAAAGACCGTCATATAATTCATAAAAGGACAATTAAGCTTATGTATATCTACACAGCATTCAACCAACTAAAGAGCACGTCAGTATTTTTTTAAAAAATACAGAGATAATGCAGATATAATAGCAAATTGATACATTAAATGTATTTGTCAGAGGGTTAGACAATAAGTGAGTGGCAGACGATGACGCACAACCGACTATATTAGTAGAATATGTGCATATGTAACTGTGTGTTTGTGTGGGTGAGTGTATGTGCATATGTGTGTGTATGTAGGACAGAGTGAAATCCTATTGCAATACACAGTGTTAGGAAAATAGTTTTTCACTAAAACTTGTATTGTTTGTAAACCAATACGAGGATAAAATATTCACTGACGGTACAAGGTTCATGGTGTTTATTTGACCATGATTAACTAGAAGGAGTTTTACATTATTCTGAACTTGCGAAATATTAATAATAGTTGTCTCAACTCTGATGACATTCTCTTAAATATATTGGAGTTTTTGGACAAACGTGTATAAATATTCATAAAGTGTTATTGCTTTTCTTACTGAAGCAAAAGAAATATACATATATATATATATATATATATATATATATATATATATATATATATATATTTGTATTTAGATACATGTATGTATAGATATTTTAGGAGAATACCACATCAAATTCTAAGTTATATATTCCTCTAGTAATCTTCTCAGTTTTCAATGCGAAACCAAATTTAGAAAGGCATTGGCCTCAATTTCACAAAGACAGACACTTTCCATTCTTTAATGTTTACGCTCCATCTAAAGATAATTTAGCCAAGATAAACTGTAATATATAGCAATCATTAGCTGTATTTATTTTCCATTTAGTTGCAAATACATTTCAGAAGTCCATAGAAACTATGCACAAATCAACTTCTGAAGGTTAACTCATTTCTATAGTAGATAGTAACTCGCTTTTAAAATGTGGATGCCAGCGATAAGAAAAACATATAATAAAACGTAATAATGATCAAGATATGTAGGTTGTTGGGGAACATCGCTTCAAAACTTTGCTAATAAAACCTAACCACTTATTCTTCTTAATACGCTTCATAGTATTCCATGCCCTATTATATCTTATCCCACAATTGTTGCAGTGCTTTAACTCGATTATATAACTTTGTTATATTTTTATATGTCATTTTGAATGTATTACGAGTGAATCAGCCTCTTCAACATTAGATTCAAGTTTTTGGCCGCTCGCCATAGAAAGGCAAAAAAAAGATATTCCTTTATCGAATACACAATTTAGCTCTCCGCAAATTAGCAAATATTTCTTTCAAATTACAGCGGCGTACATATCATACTTAGTACATTATCTACGCACACACAACACACGCATATGCGTATACATATGTGTATATATGTTAATATATATCATATATATATATATATATATATATATATATATATATATATATATATATATATATATATATATATATATATACACGTATATATAAACATATATATCTACGTATATATGTATATGTTATGTGTGCGTGTGTATGAATGTATACATATATGTATATCCTGTTATCAATCTAATACTGAATGTATTGTGTTAGCGTGTTTTAGCAGTCAATTTCCGGATTTACCATGACACATAATAACGGTATTAAACTGTCTAGTTCTGTAGTTTCTACATCCACTTGATGGAAGATATATTAAAACTGTGAATATATCTAACAAAATGAAATTATGATGTTGTTCTCCAAAGCATTACTGTGAATATTTTTAAGCGAAACAGCATCAGCGACCAAAATTAAACTTGTTAGTTTTTACGTGTGATATACGTGTTATAGAATGGCTCATTGGTTAATCGTTTCGCTTCGCATTTTTAGAGTAGAGTGTTTATTCTCACTGAACGATATTTCAAGGCAAATATTTACTGCCATCTGCTCATTCTCGCAAGTAAATTGTGAAATTTTGTATATGGAAACTGCATGGAGGCCTATCGCCGTGACAGTTCCTAATCTTGAGTGAGAGAGTTCATGTGTTGCTCAATTTAACACCACCATCTGCTTTAGCGGTGCATGCAATGGGCACTACTATTTTTCCAGCTTTTCAACCATATATACTATGTTTCAAAAAATTCATTTACTGTTTTTCTGTGTATGCAGTAGCATCTTTAGACTAAACTACCCATTGTTTAACTAAAATAATTGAATCCATGTACTCTTACACATAAGCCCTTACTTATGAAAAACCACTTCAAGGTAATCTGACTGACTTGGTTTTGAGCATTTCGCTCAAAAAGAACATTTTTTTTTTTCATTATAATAACAATATATCATAAAAAGTTTTCGGAGTTTCTAACAACAGGGCGAAGGTAAAGGCCGCACCGAACGTCGCTGTTGCGTACAAATACATGCACTCGAGCACAAAATTACGTTTGTATAAGACTTAGGCAAGTAATCCATTATGGCTGCACACGAACACACAAACAACATAAATGCGAATATAGAAACGAGGAGACGTGCACAGATATTCTATTATATACACGCAGGTTTTAGAGGCAAATGAAACGATATTTGTATTATAACACACATGCACATGAACACAAATGCACTTGCATATACACACTTTCAGTCCTATGGTCACATATCTAGACAACAAAACGTACTCGCACGGGCACATACATGCTCATACTTACGCACTGTGGTTTCTGAAAAAAAAAATGAATAAATTCATTCAATGACGTTTCTTCACAGATTCATGTAACGTTAACTATTACGAAAACAAGTCATTCTCATTATCTTTCATGTTTTCTCATACATCACTTTATCTCCCTCTTGACCTCTTAGTGTCTACTTCCCTAACTCACTTACCCATGCTCTTTCATATACACAGTGAGATATATAGACCATTAGATACATACATACATGTAAAATAATACGCGTGTATGTTATATGAAAAGAAAGTGAACTAAGAAAACTGTGTTGCGGGGCATGTATTTCAACAGCGAAAGCTAGTAACGATATATTAATTACATTCAAGATAGATTCTTGATTTTTTTCTAATTCTTTTCGTTTCCAGAGGGGGTAGATCAATAGTTTGGTGCTACTTGGTACGATGTCGAAGTAGGAAATGGAATTTTCTAAAGATCAAAAGCTCTCCAAAAGCAACCGACCATAAAGTAAAAGACAGTCTCATTGTCTTGAGATAAGGGAACAACTGTGGACACCTGTTTCTGGTTAATACGCGTGATTAGTATTGAAATTATTCAAGCATATTTGAATTGATAACAAGTTGGTATTTATATACATCAATGCTTAGCGCGTCTACGCTGTAATTCATTTTTAAGGCTTAAAAAGATACCAGCACTGGGAGTCGATACGTTCGACTAAATTTTTCAAGGCAGTACCTCAGCATTGCCGCTGACTGGAATAAGTAAAAGATAAAACACACACATACACGCAAATACACACACACACATGTATGTATATATTTAAAAATTTAACAAAAGCATAACAAACAGAATTTTTACAAAGACATAACAAACAGAAAATTCGTAGCTTATTCCTCATCAGCCAATGTCCAAAGGACCATTACCATTTCGGCGCCTTTGTGTGTGTGTGTGTGTGTGTGTGTGTGTGTGTGTGTGTGTGTGCGTGTGTGTGTGTGTGTTTGTGTGTGTGTCTTTGGGAAATATTCGAACTCTTCAGAAAGTGATTCACTGTATTTTGTCATGGAGAAAATTCCTTGCAGTGGACAAAGAATTGTAAACATACCAGGAGTGTCCGTTCGTCTTTATGATCCGATTTCAAATTCCGCTGAGGTCGACTTTGCCCTTCATCCTTTCGGTGGCAATAAAATAAGTACCAGCTTCGCATGGGATCAATGTAATCGACTAACTCTCTCTCTCTCTTTCTCTCTCTCTCTCTCTCTCTCTCTCTATCTCTCTCTCTCCTCACGCATTTCTCATTGTAAATTTTCTCCTCTATATATATTTACCACACTCCCTCTCGCTCTTTCTCTGTATGTATATCACTCACATTGATTGTATATATATTTCTATGCGTGTGTATATATATACATATATATATATATA
>NC_068990.1:3458984-3461197 GCF_001194135.2 Octopus bimaculoides
TGTGTGTGTGTGTGTGTGTGTGTGTGTGTGTGTGTGTGTGTGTGTGTGTGTGTGTATATACTTATATGTATATGTGTGTGTGAGTGTATGTGTGTACTTGTGTGTGTATGCGCGTGAGTCACTACGTGTGCATGCGTGTGCGTACAGAATTTCATTAGGGCGACAGAGTCAAAAGACCCTTACAAAACATTAGCGGTGAGTTCAGAATCAAACCGAACCGCGGAGACGCTATCCCATTCACAGGAGACGATATCCCATTCTAATTCAAATGACTTTTCAATTCCCAGTGTGACTTTGTTTTGTCGTGCCCATCAGTAAATCACAAGAGCAAACATTTTCGGTAGCCGATTTACGCTTTGAAGAGACCTGTTTCGACTATGGTTAGCTTTATGTTGGATATTCAACAGTAAGTATTAAGAAAAATATTTATATCTATGCATCATATGGTAAAACGAAAAGAAAATTTATCCAGTTCAAGAGACGTATCCGTCTAGGAAGACAGAGTGTGGCACTGAATAAAATATAAGTTTAAATAAAGGCATTAAACTCTGATATAATGCCAGAAATGACGGGCTACTCAGCCAGTATACAAATAAGTATGGCTTTATCTAGATATTGAAATTTTAGTACCATCTGGAAAAAATACGGTAACAAACATACAAAAACGCACGTGTCTATAAATATATATCTGTATGAGTGTAATTTGTATATATATGTAAATGTGTATTTATATACGTATGTGCTGTGAATGTATGTACGTATATACACGCACACACAAACATACACACACACACACATACACACACATCTATATATACACGCGCAGAGACATACACTCATATATCCATATGTGTGGATGCTGTGTATGTGTGTGGATGCTGTGTATGTGTGTGTATGTTTGTGTGTATATATAATCGAGAATATGTACATTATGGAAAGAGTAAGTAGGTAAAGGAGTGGATGGAAAGACAGAGAGCTGCGTGTCGACAATTAACTTTTCACATTATATCTATAATATTAATCTATTGAAAACAGCTGCAGCTAACTTAACCGATAGCTCTATTATCATATTCAACAAACCAAACACCACATTGACAAAGCACATTTAAATAAACAGCTAGTATCGAGAACAGGAATCACAACTACGATGGCAACACTACAGAAAAAAATCATAGGTTCGCTAACGCACCACTATGCACTAATAGCATTATTTTGTTGTGAATCGTATTGCGCCAAAGCAGTTTTGCTCTAATTTAGTGACAAGTGTATTGACAGTTCGCATCTTCTCGTCTGCACTTTTATGTACAGAAGACATAGTCACGCGGATGTAACAAATTCAGTGAGCGTTGAAATTATAATTAGAGATACGTTTGCAGCCGAAAAGGGACAAGAATATTACAATATATAACACTAGTACAATTATTTCAGTATGGTCGGTGGATGGCGTCGAATTTGGGGCATGTTTTGATATAATTAAACATTTTAGTGAGGTATAAACCAATTATTATTATCGAGATAGATGTAAGAGAACCGCTGATACAAATACGATATTTTACACCTGCACATAAAATTTGGCATAGTTTATTGAACAGAAATAAAATTCAGAGACGCCATGAACATGAAAAACAATTGTGAAGTTAGTAATCAATAGTTAATTCTACTTAGTTGTTCACTTTATCAACCAACTTAGTTTGGAGGAGGGGATTCTATGTTCACGGTTCTTATGAAGTTCAAAGATGGAGGGCATGTAAACAGCCTATAAATGAAAGCCGAATTCAAAATCTCGTATAAATTAAGAACCCTCATCGGTTTAAAATCCTAGCTGAAGGTGATGTGATATTCGATTACTTATTTAAAAGGTATCAAAGCTAAAGTTGTTTTTATTCACTCCTCTGTTTTATGTCGTCACGGACGAGAGATAACAACAAACAAAACTATAGTTTCGGGGGTTTATATATATATATATATATATATATAATCATAAACGTATAGGGATTGACAGTAACCTGCTTCTCCAACATACTGATTTCTCAGTATGTTGGAGAAGCAGGTTACTGTCAATCCCTATACATTTATGATTATAAATTTTTACCGAAAAAGGTTTTTTTCATACTGAGCTACCCGGCAGAATTGTTAATTATTAATTTTATTACTAATTGATGATTTCCCTGCCCTGCATATCTATATATATATATATATATATAAACAATTGC
>NC_068990.1:3461406-3476406 GCF_001194135.2 Octopus bimaculoides
TATGTATGTATGTGAGTATGCACGTATGTACTTATGGATGTACGTGAGTAATAGGGTAATTGTGTAGACGTATTTGTGTGTGTGTGTGTGTGTGCATATGTATGTGCATGTGAATGTATGTTTATGTACTGATATGTGCGTCAGTTCAAGTTGTATACATGACAGTTACTTTGTTGAAGGTTGTATATACGCACATATATACATATGCATATATACATATGTAAACACGCACACACATATATGTGTGTGTGTGCGTTTGCCCCTCTCACCATCGTCTAACGGTGAATTGATACAACGTCTTAGATACATATATGTACATATATAACCTTACTTATACATATACTTGTAGACCTGTTTATATATGAGCTGCAAGATGACTGGAGTGAAAGAGGAGGGGATAAAAACAGTTGGTGTTAAATGGCAGCAGGAGGCGAGGAAGAAGAGGGTAAATGGGTGTGGAACTATAAACAGGAATTGGATGGCAAAAAGGATTTAGTTCGAAGGTTCTAAATTTCAGTCTGACGGTAGAAGAAACGCAGTTAATCGGAAGATGAGCAATCATGCAAATGGAAGGAGAATGTGAGAATCCAGTAATAAAATATAAATTTGAGCACGGGACAAAAACAAGGTTCCAGATTTAGTGTAAAAAATAAGACTTAATTTGAATTACATAAAATTTTCTCTATTTTTATGGAACATAATGGAAATTAAAAGAGGATAGAAAAGGCTGCCTCTTTTATATATTGGTCTTTTCATGTTACAATCTAAATCAAACACGAAAATTATATTCCTAAATCTTCCGAAACACTAAAAATGACTACACTACACAGTATGTACATTAAATATTCTGCTTTTAGAGTGCAACCTCAAGTTCCAGTCCGTGTTTCGGAAGAGGGCAATCGTATGCACGCGTTTGTGTATTTGTATTTGGGTGTAATTTAAAACCTGATCATTCTGATATTCTACTCTTGACCGGGTCACCCAATGTATGCTGACCACATATAATTACCGCGTTTCATTCGAGGAAATCAACTATGCAAGAGGCACATTATGGAACCCTACAGCATACCAGAGATTCAAGGCCAGCATAAACCTCACTGATGTCTATAAACAACTAAAAGTTGTCTCTCTCTCTGTACTGATACACCTTATAAAAGTGCATGCGTCTTCATGCTATGAGAGGTTGCCAATGCTACTCAAATCACAAAGTTGTGGTAAAAGACTACCTGAATTCAATCTGAATTCATGAAGAACGAAATATTCATAGCTCTGGTTAAAATCAAACTAAGCAATTCTGTATTTATAATGTGCACACGCATATATACACAGAGTCTAGAAAGTAACTATCTAAACAGATTCGTTAAATCTTTATGCGTGTTTGTGTATGTGTGTGTGTGAATCTGTGTGACTGAATGTACGAGTACATAGATTTAGCGAATCGACTATATAGATGTTAATGTATATTTTGGCATTTTTTCATCATATGCATAATATTTAGAGAAATATAATCAAACTACATAATTCCATTCACGCTCTAACGAAAGCTTAAAATGAAAAAGAATACATAGATAATGCATTTCAAATGCCAGCAGATGCAGTCTGTGTTTGATATCGCGCAAACGTGTTCGTAACCACCTCGAGCTGTTTCGTTGTAATTCTAATGACAAAGAAAAAAATATATTTTATAGATTTTGATCCAACTAGCGACTAGCATTAGTTATTAAAACTTGTAATAAACTTAACTAATCTACATCATTTTCTCTAAGGATTCCTGTTTCTTTCATCGGCTTAATGCTTACGTAACGACGTTGAATAATAAGATTTATGAAATGAAATGATTAACACTTTGAAATATTACGAAAAGAATATAATCCGCAAGTCTCGCTGAATTCGCGAATATTTTGAAGCACATATTAGATTCTAAATACATGAAAGTGATAATTTACAAGTAACCATTATTGTAATCTGGCAAGGAAGCGATGAATCTCCTTTCGGGTTTATGGAACCAACAGTATACATTAAAAGATTGATAAGAAAGTGGAAGAGATTAGTAATATGTGATTTGTTTTAATAGCAAAACACTGATTTCGATGCATTGCCACTTTGTCACAGATTTGCAAGGGAGTTTGCTGCTATATATTTGTAAAGAAATATGTGAAATACAGCCGACAGAGATTGAATATGAAATATGCATATAGACTGCATCAACGTAATATACTACATACGTATTGCGATTGACGCATTAAAATTTCGGTTAACGTTATATAAAAAGAAGGATATACTATATCATTGGGATAAGTTATTCAGGCAAAATTTGAAGCGTGTATATTATGAAACTTTGATACTTTTAATGGTGATGGTCATATTGTTGGTAATTTCTTATATTTTTTTACTTATTTCAGTCATTTGACTGCGGCCATGGTGGAGACCACCTTTGGTCGAACAAATCGACCTCTGGATTTATTGTTTGTAAACTTAGTATTTATCATATTGGGCTCTTGTGTCAGACCACTAAGTTACAGGGACGTAAACACGCCAACATCGGTTGTCAAGCGATGGTGGAGGAGAAACACAGACACAAAAATACATGCATAATACACACACACACACACACACACACACACACACACACACACACACACATATGGTGGAGGCGCAATAGCCCAGTGGTAACGGCAGCAGACTCGCGGTCGTAGGATGGCGGTTTCGATTCCCAGACCGGGTATTGTGAGCATTTATTGAGTAAAAATACCTGAAGCCCCACGAGGCTCCGGCAGAGGGTGATGGCGAACCATGCTGTACTCTTTCACCACAACTTTCTCTCACTCTTTCTTCCTGTTTCTGTTGTACCTGTATTTCAAAGGGCCAGGCTTGTCACACTCTGTGTCACGCTGAATCTCCCCGAAAACTACGTTAAGGATACACGTGTCTGTGGAGTGCTCAGCCACTTGCACGTTAATTTCACGAGCAAGCTGTTCAGTTGATCGGATCAACTGGAAACCTCATCGTCGTAACCCTTCTTTCCTGTTTTACAACATTGGTGCTCCACTAAGTCACGGGTCGAGAGTTTATTTGCATCTGCTTTGAACCACCTATACACTTACAGCGAATACGTGATGCAAGCTACCAGCTCACACTCAACTGCAAGTGATGGCTAAGTATACCCTAACTTGCAGACACATATTCTATGCGCTGACTACTTTAAAAATTATTACTTTTCCGGGTTGATTGCCTCTTTATATGTGTAGTATATGATTTTTCCAGATGTTTTAGCTGTAATCCATTATATTTAGGAAATGGCTGCTGATTTTAATACTATGTTGGACCCAGCTTCACATTCTGAAGTCAAATGTAATTATTGTAAAGCTGTATTCATGGAAGCTACATTCGTCCCTATCAAATGAAATGACACTGGTTACACAACATTCATCTAATGTGTCGCTTGCCGTCAATCCATAGTCTTTTTAATTTCTTAATATTGATCTTTAATTAAATCGGAAAGGCATACATTACACGAGAGATTATAGAGGATGATATCGATTATAAAGAGATCAATATTTACTTGGCCTTTAATTTTTTTCTTTCGTCTCTGGAACGATGTAAGGCAAAGTCGACCCCGGACAAGTTTGAACGCAAATAGAATGTTATATAACTAAATACCACAGATAATTTTCTCTTTTACTCCACCGATCTATCCTTCTCCAGTATTAACCATAATACATTTCTTTCTCAAGATTTTCTTCATCATCAAAGTAGCTTATAATTTTTCTGCAAGGGATATCAGGTTTCTTTATCTGCAAGCCCAAATATTTTACAGGGGTAAGGAAATCAATATTACATTTGAGACTGATATTTCATAAATTAGAAAGGCAATATTTTTTTGCGAGATAAACTTTAATAATATTTGAAACGTTTATATTATTTTTTTTTCATAATTAACTTTGCTTCCTTATTTATTATTTTTTTTTTTATTTCGCTTTAGATCCTTAGAGGTAATGGCGTTGCTACATAAATTAAATAAGTTGAAAGTAAGTTTTCCTTTTATCGTAAAAAAAGATAACTGAAACTTTTAATTAACATTATAAAACACTAGTACGAATTATGATATGAACGTAGATTAAATGTGAGTTCAAATATGATTAACTATATGTTATTGAATGATAGTGGACATATAGGGCATACACAAAATCATGTGAACGTGCATATGTGTGTGCGCATGTATGTGTATGTATAGTGTTATTTGTGCATGTATAAAGCGTTGTGTATGTGTGTGCGTGTAAATATGTGTACGCTTATTCTTTGAATATGTTTATATTGTACACGAGTAGAAGTAATTCTAGATATGGACAAGAACAAAAAGCAAAAAAAATCACATTTCCTTCCTAATTTACCCTATACAAATCTGCGTATTAGATATCTAAATTAAGTTATTTTTTACTTCAATTAATTAGCATAGTTAATTAATATTGTTATCACCATCAAATATACATAGAGACATTGTGGCTAATATCGTGATTAAATTCTACCCTCTTAACTTTTTGAATACTGCCTATTCATTTTGTAATTTATGTGTTGTTTTTAATGCTTCAAAACAGAATTAATTAAAATATGTTTATCTGCAAAAACTTTTCTCAGTCAAACTTCATAAGACTGAACTTCATCAAAAAAGTTTAATATTAGTTGATTAAAGAAGTATATTTATTCTTTATTATGTGTTTTCCAATATGTATGAAAAACCATATTTTCTTTTATTAGCTTGTACATTTTTAATATTTGTTCATCTAGGATTTTAGTGCAAGTAAATTTATACATCAGGCCATGTGTTGACAGCACTGTTACAGGGAAAGATGCATTCCAATATTTAGTCCCTCCACTTTACGCTTAGATTTCAAATCCTGATGTGGTGAACATCACGTTTCTTCCTTTTCTTGCACGGATCAATAAAGCACTATCAAAATCAGAGGCTTAATTCAATCGACTAAAACTAATATCTCCCAGACATATTGTAAACATGCAAGACGACAGAATCCGAAATAAATCGCCCCAACGGCCAACATGTTCGTATCGGAAGCAACGACTCTTGGGAATACTAGCTCTGATAGGCAACTACTGTAATTAAGGATACATCTGTTATCGTCCACTGGGAATGATCAGGAAACAGATAAAGTGAAATAAAAACTCATTTAGAAATACACACCTGAAGTTGATCTGATAGTAATAATTACATCTTTTAAACATAAATTTTTGAGTATGACAAAATTAAAAGTTAATGTCGTATTGTATCTTTGTTGCAATTACTGCTGTTATTACTGCAGAGAGCTGGCAAAATCGTTAGCGTGCCGGACAAAACGCTTAGCAGCATTTCGCCCGTTTATATGTTTTGAGTTCAAAATTCCGTCGAGGTAGACTTTGCCGCCTATCCCCTCGGCGTCGATAAAATAAGAACCAGTTGCGCACTGAAGTCAATGTAACTGACTTAAGCCCTTCACTACAATTTAGGCCTCATACATTTAGTGCATGTTATAAAACGACAATTAGATAGAACCGTGAGGCCGACGGAACAATTATGCGACATATATTCCGATTACTATACTTTGTGTTCAAATTGCAGCAAGGCTAATTTTTTCTTCCATCCCTGCAGTAACAATAAAATAAAGTACCATTCATTCAGGGCTAACAGATTCTCAACATTACTAAACTCTGTGCCTCCATTAGAACCTATTATTACTGATGTTATACTATAACCAGTTATTACTTTCGTTACTAGTGTGGTAGTTTGACAGAATAGAGAGTCAAATGAAATGCCTTACGGAGTGTTTCTTCGCGGTATTTCTTCCCGCTCTACATCGTGCGTTCAAATTCTGCCCAAGTCGACTTTGTTGCTCAGCCTTTCCGGGTCGATAAAATAAGTACTAGCTGAGTACTCTGGTCGATGTAATCGACTACCACCACCAAATTTTCAAGCCATGTGACTATAATAGAATGTATTATTCTGAATTCAACTTCCCAAAACTCGACTTGTCTTTCATTTTTCCAGGATTCATGTAAATTAAGTACTTCAGCCACTTTAATCAAGTATTTCAGCCACTTTAATCGATGATGTTTCGATTTGTGTCTATGTTCCAAACAATTATTATTAATAATATTGGGAAAGAGAATCGTTGTGATATTTATTCTGATTTTTTTAGGATCTGAGTCTAAATTCCACCGAGGTTTACTGACATCCCTTCGGTGCTGAAACAATAAGTATCAGTGAAGCACTGCGTTCGATAGAATCAACTCCATAGAATCAACCCCGAAATTTCGGGTCTCTTACCGATTATAGGAAGGATTACTGCTATTGGAAAAGGAATTGAATAACAAAATCGTTAATGCGTTAGATAAAAATTCATTCTGGTATATATTTAGGATCCTTCTGATTTGGCGGACACCATTTTTTATTTAGTTTTTATTTAGTTTTTATTCGTATATTTTGTCTTATAGAACAGAAGAATTTTTATATTCGAAATTATTTCATGTTAAAAGTTTGGAAGTGTTTCCTTAGAAAACAAATGGTGTCCGCCAAATCAGAAAGATCCTATATTTATGATCTAAGTTCAAATCCTACATAGGTCGACTTTGCTTATCATGTTTCTGCTGTTGAACCTTTAAGAAATAATTCCTAATATTATTACTAGCATTAATACAAGACCGGATGAAATGACTTATGGTATTTCGATTGCCTTCGTTTGGTTTTGTATTTCTTTTATTTTGGTTCTATAAAATGAATTCCAGTATTCATTTACTGACAATGTGTCGTCTTATCCATTTATTACAAACCATTATTGTTCAAAGTAAAAGCATTTGTAGATAGTACAGTGAGTCATCTCACTGTTCGTTTATTTCTTTTTGTCTTATATGGTTCTACATATAAGCTAAGTATCCAGTAATTAGGAAAATATTTCTTATGTCACTTTGAGCATTATATTTAGCTTCGTACTCACACTGTCAATGTTCCAAGCATCTTCAATAATTTTAATTGTTTATTGGTGCCTGTAACTCCAAACGTCTCGTAGGAAAATTAAACTGCTATCACACGACATCTCGTATACATTATTACTATTTCATGCAAAAGTAGAGCGACAAGCTAACGGAATTATTAGCATCGCAGACAAAATACATCGTGGCATTTCTTCCAAATTTACATTCAGTATTCAAATTCCACCAAGGTTGATTTTGCCTTTCATCTTTTCGGGGTTGATATAATGAGTATGAATTGATGACTGGTGTTGATGTAATCGACTTCCTCGCACCAAAAATAAAACTTAGGTTTTTATGCCTGTAGTTGAAAGTATTATTTCTATGCCAAAGTCACAAATTGAAAAGCACACCTATAATGTTTGTTACTCCTCTGGCTCTGATATATTCTGCCAATTCGTGATGTTAAAACATATTGTGGATTTTCTTGGCTATCCAAGAACGTGTGGATCATACAGTGCTTCGGAGTGGTCCCGCACAGTTTCTGTCACTCTAATTTCATTTACATTGTTGGATAGGATCGAATCTATGGTAAAAAGATTTCTAAAACTTAAACGAATCTGCCGAGTTATCGAAAGTAGACTTTGGAGACTGCAAAATGAAAATATTAAGAACATAGCTCCATAGTTTCTCATATTTCCCAGAACAAAAGGCAAGCTGTAAAATTCATAAATACTACCATCTTTTTTAATTATACAATGTAATCCGAGAATATTCGGTAAGCTTTACCTCTACAGTACCTATTTTCTACACGACCTTATCTCTCATCAAATCTTAGTTGTGGAAATGAACTACTAGCCATCAAAGTCTTTGTCTACCATCCTATTGATGAAGCAGCAATTTTCAAGTCTCTTATCTAACCAATTTTATTTCAGCTAAATAATAATTTTTTATGGCTCATATTGTAGCTTTGAGAATTTACGTTTCTTTCCCTTTCAATTATTCTGCAAACTATATGGAACAGACAAAATGTCTAAAGTATTAAGGAATACTGAAAGAAAAATATGGAATAGAGTATTCCCTTAAATACAATTGGCAAAATATATTTCATCGATATACTCACATCAATAAAAATATATGGTATAATCATATTTCTCATTCAAATATGGAAATTAATAATACCACCACAGAACAACAAAAATGCAAAAGAAACTTGAAATATGTATATGTCTGTATGTTTACATGTGTGTGAGTGTATGCCTCTGGGGCCCAGATAAGAAATGAAGAAACCATACAATTAAGCTGAAACTATATAACAAAAATATATACTAAAGCTGCAGTTGCCAGGAATATGGATAGTTCATTTATGAAGCATAAGATGAAGTTCAAAGTGGCATAAAGAATGTTTTATGTAACCATCTCTTGATACAATATAAGTAGCCATGTAAGAGAGAAAAAAAAATGAAATATAATTCTGAATTACATCCAAAGAAATGGATGTTAGTAAGTTTTATTACATATATAAAATTCTTATTTTGATAATGGTTGATAGGTTGAAACAGACGTCATGTCTCATTTGCAGTTTCTTCTTCATATTCTCACAAAAGGATGTCTGTTCTAACGTTATGAAGCGTAACTGTTCTGGAACGTGAGTGAAATGCAAATTAAGAATTATTATTTACAGGAATATGGTATCTAGGTATTGAAAAACCTAGACTTTGTTAACCTTGCAACAAAAAATAATATTTGGTTATGATAATGGTGTTATGAAGTGTAAGGCGAAACGCTGTTGTTAATGTCATTGATATTGTTGTTGTTCTGCTGCTTTGGTAGGAGTGTGTATACATGTGTGAGTGCTTGTTTCACATACATGGTGGGTTGAACAATAAGTATTGCTTTCTTCTTCTTTCTTGAATTATTGCTGATTTATATTTTGGCCTGATTTTTTTTTATATTCTCAAATTATTTATTTTATTAGATCTTTTAATTAAAAAAAAAACGGGAAGAAGAGGGATGAGAAAGGAAAATAAAGGAAAGGAAACACAGGAGGGGTACAGCAGTAGAATATGGGGGAGAGGGGAATGGGCCACATATCCCAGAACAAATTCAGTGCTCAGCCGCGTCCCGCAGTAATGACCACGGTGGTGTTGCCACCTTGCTTGCAGTGGAATTTTTTATTGTCGACCTCACGATACTAATATTCTTCCAGCTACACACACAAACACACACACATACTGCCCCCCCCCCACATCTTATCGTCATTTGCCAATGTCTCCTCTCTCCCACTTTCTGTCTTTCTGTCAGTCGCCTACTTTCTATACCTTTGCTATTTTATCACATTCACTCTCTCTCTCCCCCCCCCCTCTCTCTCTCTTTCTTTAGCGTTTATCTTTGTTCTTTCCACATCCTGCAAGCGCTATTTATCTCAGCCCACCCAGTATCTCTTTTCACATGACTTTCTGTCGCTCAAACTGCTGATTCTCACTTTTAGCCTCCTTATCTACTTATTTATCTAATCTTCTACTTTTATGTTACCCACCTCCTCTCTCTTCACCTGTCTCTCTCGCCATTTCTGTCCCTCTACCTCATTCTTTCTCTCTCTTTCCTACTCTCTCTTTCCCTTCTCTTGCTATGACTCCTGCTAATTCTTTACCAAAGTTACAACAAATCATCAACATACGATTTGGCGTTTTCTAAATGGGTTTTAGGTGTGTTTCTGTCTTAGTGATTTATTGAAACATTTGGGATGTATTTTGTACATTTAGTTCATTTTTCCTCTACGTTAATTCCCAAAGATCAAGCAGTTCAGTCATATTGAGCCACAGAACACAGTTGTGGAAATGTTTCGCTTTATGTAATATAAAATTCTTATTGATATCCGAAAGATACTCCCCTGAAATTTATTAGTCGGTCACAGACATTCTGCTTTAAGTCTGTAAAAGTTATACTTTATATAGAAATAATATGTAATTTCCTATTTGAACTTTTGTAAATTAACGACAATCTTCAGGAACATAATTAGAGTACAACCCCCACCCCCACCCCCCACCCGGTACATATCCTAACAAACTTTTGGACACCGATGTGTGCAATAAAATAAACCAAAGTTAAGCTATTTCTAAAAGTACTAATTTCTCAAATGATATTACCATAGACTTCAGCATTTACTTGACGTTCTATTTGATAAATTCACTAAATTTAAATAAGAAATCCAGTCTTATATATCAAGTGGTTCCAGATATTATCATTTGACATTCTCTCAACATGTGTATTTAAAAGCGAAATCACTTTGCAGAGTAAAATTCTTTTCTATAATTCAATGAAAAGAGCTTTATAAAGCAGTTTTGTATGAATGGCGTGAAACGCAAACGTACTTCCTAAATGTGCTGTGGTATATAGATTTCTGCATTCATGTTCAAGGTGCACTGAATCTGTTGGTAAAATAATTAGAAATGAAGTATGTATATCTAACAAACTCCCACAATTTATCAATCAATTTCCATTTGTGTGGAGATTATTTGATTTTATAAGTTAAAATAAAATAGAATAAAAGATTTAATAATTTTACTTCTATGATCGGAATGTTGAAAGTAATATGACAATTATAGGAATAGTATGAACGTAACAAAAACACTTTTTAGAAACTAAGTGCAATAAAGTGTTTTCTTAAATACTCAAAAGAATCCAAAAAATGCGTGTAGTATAAACTATACGCACTTAACTGAATATATTCACATTATCCAAATATTTTGCTAATTAATATATATGAAAAAAAAGCATCTATAAAATTAAATTTAGTTGATACATGAAAGAAACCCATCAATTTTCACATGTATGCAAAAATAAGGTTTTGAAAGACTGAGTCATTATAAAGGTAGATATAATACAATCAGTGGACAAACAAAAGTTGCTATAAATTGAAAAAAAATTATAAATATATTGAAGGTGTACTGAATTCTTCAGATTTTAGAATAACTACACGAATACTAAATATGAAAACATTGTCGATTTATGAGATTTTTTTAACGTATATGTCGTTATTAAAAGGATTGTTGTGCGCTGGAAAAAATTCAGACTCGATTATTGTATAGCATACACACACACCCTCACATACATACGCACTTCTACACAGCTATACTCACGCACCCCGTATATGTAGGTACGTATGTATGAGTGTATGTGTGTGAGTATGTGTGTATGTATATATGTATATATGTATAGATATGTGTGTATGTGTGTATGTGTGCATACAGAAAGAAAGAGATTGAGAGACATAGATATACATACATAGATCATGTCAATTAATGTTGGCATGCATATATTGTAAATAATTATTTTTAATTACAAATGCATTTATGTCCGCTATGCAAAATAGATCTTTTGGTCTCACTACACGATTCTGCTTGAGCCAAAATACAACTTCTTGCGTTGACGGCGCGCAGTTATTTATTACAATACTGAGATAGCCTGTGTGTAGATAAATACTAAATAAGGTTAATAGTTTAATATACTGTCTAAAAGTGCCTTATGGCCACATCATGAGAAGATCGTTTTTAGTTTTGATCCCATTATATGGCACCGTAGCCAAGTGTCATTTCCACTAGTTCTTGTTCAACGTATACATTTTAAGAGAAACTGTGTAGACTGGAATTCTATACATGTCGATTACACTTGTTCTTAAGGTACACACTTGTAACATTGTTTCACGGATTGCGCTTGAGGAAAAGGCGAATCGAAAGGAAAAGGTCAATCGAATCCTCAGCTACATACATGCTAAATCTAATCAGCAATACATTCGTTTCATAGAGTAAAAAAAAATCCTCGTAATCCAGCGACGGAGACCCCATATCACAAGATTATGAAGTTAAGCTATATGGCTTTCTCGGCAAAAAAACAAATATGGCGGTTAAGATGAACCAGAATAACGCAGCGAACATTTTAAGATGTTTAACGAGTCTTTCTTCAGAGGCATTCTTGTAGTTAATTCACTAGTAGGTAATCATAATTTGGGATAATTATTTATTTAGCGCTTTCATCTCATTTCAGAGATTGATCATGAATGATTTCGTGACAGAAAATTTATGCCTTTTATAGATATGAGAGTTAGTTGAAAAAAATCTGCAGATGGATTGGGGATAGAATGTTCTTTGTTAATTTGAATCTCTATATATGTGTGTGTATGTATGTGCATGTATGTGTGTATATGTGTGTGATGAATTTTTTGGAGGCTTTGTTAGAGGAAGAAAAACGAAAACGAAAGAAAGAGAGAAAGGATGAAATATATATGTACGCGTGCGTGTGTGCCTATATCTGAAGAAAGCGTCATGCAAAACCTTCCCTGTTTTCCAAGTACGCCGAGATATGTGACACATAATACCATTTTTCACTTTGTGAAAATCTTTCACATTCGAATGGTTGAACAATTGTTTTGATATTCAATCTCAAAGTAGCTTCTAACCAGAGGGAAATCAGCTTAATATCAGCTGGTGAGATATTTTTTTAAGATGGTCAGTTTCCTTCCGTAATTCGTCCCACGACTTTACGCGATAATGCAAGATAACATATTGCCCATTTCACTAGGAAAAGGTTATGACACTAAATATGAAAGTTTTGTCTCATCATTACTCTTATAAATCTGCACCATATCATTATCATCTTTTCAGATCATTGTACCATTATTATGAAGGAAAACAGTGTATTAAATGTAAAGATGAGAAAAATGGTATCGTATTTTTATTTGCTTCGAAACCTGAAGAATGTTATACCAGAGAGATCGACAATTTAGCAGATAGATCTATGCTATCATTAATGAGAAGAATACTACCTTGATTAAATATACTGAGAAGAAAGAAACATCTGTTTCTTTCCGGTTCCGAAATGCGACAGAAATTTCCAACCTAATATGTTTCCTAGCTTTGCAAGAGCTTTTTAACATACTCTCACGGGGAACCCATTATGATCATGACCTAAGTTCTGGTTCATTTTATATATAGATGTTATTACATTTGCTTCATCCTCGTTAAGGCTTAAACGATTGCTATCCCTATTCCATATAAATTTATAGCATTGAAGAACTGAAATATTATATTTCATGCGGTCCCAATGGAGTTATGAAAAACCTTTCGATTGTACATTTAGTATTTCACTTATTCTTTTATGGCATGCAGTCAGTGAACTTTTTCCATAGAACCATTGTTATAGTTTGTAATGTACAGAAGCTGGTGTTTTAGCAAATTTTTGGGAAGCTTTTGAGTTTTTTTCTTTAACTTTTACAGCTCTAGTTTTCCCTTGTGTTTCATCCTATTCAAGAAAATTTAATTTATTACTTCCGATTTCTATGAACATTCTTTTATGTGGACTTTTTTTTACTTTCCATGATTTTAAACAGTTTAAGATCTTTGATCTCTTTATCACAAGAATTTTCTGTCTCTGCTTGGGAATAATAATTTTTATGAAAGTTGGACTTCTTATTCCGGGACAAATTTAATGCATATGACTTGCATTATTATCATAAATTGCTTTAGTTTCATATCCTTATCTTGCATAAAGACACTTTTGAGTCAGATCAGTTTAAGATCTCTTTTATAATGAATTTTCTGTGAGCTTTGTGTAAATTTCATACTGAATAGTGATCCAGTGCTTATAATAATGTGTATGTCCATAGCTTCCATTGAATATTCTGTTTTGTCATGGACTGAGATAATTAGTTTTGTGTTTATTGTGTGGAAGAGATCTGGAGCTGTTGTTGACTCTAACCTGTTAAAATATTACTTCCTGCATGAATATGGGAGATTTTGTCTGTCTTATTTAATGATATTAAAATTAGTTTGCTGTTTGAGTTAGAGAGACTGGAGTCACTCAAATAAAATAGATTGTTATATGTGAATCAACAGTATTCTATTTCTGAGGATTTCTTAAATTTTCTATCATGATTTGAGATATTGGTCGGATATGATTGATGCAAATGTAACTAAATCGAGTTGCTCTATATTATATTAGTGTCTTATAAATCAAGTATAAAATACTTCACGGATCTACAAGGCATTTCTTCAATACCTTTATTCTTTCCTGTAAGTTGAAGGATGACATATTTTGGTATTACACATTTCTGGATATCTTTTTGTTGTTGCTATATGCATTTCAGTATGTGCCATGCATATTATATTTTGATAGTGTATAGCATATCTCTCTGATGAAAAATTTATTTCTGTTCCTATATTATAAGGGAGTTTTGATATTCAACAGAACGAACGATGCTGTATGTGGGTAGGGGCTTTTGGTAATCATATCTGGCTTATTGCGATGACTTCATGCTTTGAGTTGGTATTTGCTGTAGCCAAGTCGACTACTACATCTACGTCACGTTTCAAAAAGATTGATGTAACACGTAATTATTCTGCATATTGGCTCATAATGGAAATGAGGGATGCGTGCTATGTCTCCTTGAGATCAGAATATGCCCGACTGCCATTAAGGTGGTTCGCCCTTTACTTAAAAACATTGTGGGGTGTGGCGTTTGGTTTCGCATACATGCTTTTCTGCAACTTGACCATTTCCTGTATCCCAATTTAATTTGTGAGGTATCTCTAAGCCACACAATGTTACCGTTATATGGTTTGTCATGACCGAAGTGACATCTCCAATTCTCTCCTCAGCTGAAGCTACTTTTCAAAGTAGACCTGCTGGTGATTTTTGTTTCTGTTATTTATTCCAGAATATTTATTGGTTTCTCAACAATCTGTTGGTAAAGTGAACTGCATTTATTTTAAATTCTTTTTTTTCTCTCAAGATTAATTTAACTTCATATTTTTGCTTCAATTACTTCTAATTTTTATTGTAGTAAAGATAGAGCTGGAAGCATTTATATTTTATCGACTTTCTTAACATTTCCTTCGTTCATTGCAACGTTAACTCGATCCTGTGAAAGTTTTACTACTTGATTTTTGCCTGTGTATTTTTTTGCCTTCGTTTTTCCCATTATTATCCTGTAAGTTCAAATACGGCTTTGTATTGAAATAAGAATCAGCAACTTCTCGTATATTT
>NC_068990.1:3481406-3485366 GCF_001194135.2 Octopus bimaculoides
GCATCCATGTGTGTGTGTTTGTGTATGTGTGCGCTAGTGTGTTTTGTGTGCGCTAGTGTGTTTTGTGTGCGTCCGTTTGTGCGTGCATGTATGTATGTGTGTGTGGATGTATGTGGTTTTCAAACACGCATAACAAGAACCCACCGAGCATCAAAGACATCGAAAGATTTGGAGAGGATCTAAAAACGAATCAAGTTCTATAAAGGGCAAAACAGAATAGTTAGATTACGTACTACTGCTAACTGGCACACGTAACTCCATTTAATGAAGCAGAAGTTCATTTTCTAATGCATGAACGTACCTGTTACGTTTTCTGCTTTCATATGTTTTTATATATGAGTATATATACTTGTTTGTAAATATGTGTGTGTGGCGTGTGTGTGTTGTATGTATGTATACATACATACATACATATATATATATATATATATATATATATATATATAGAGAGAGAGAGAGAGAGAGAGAGAGAGAGAGAGAGAGACAGAGAGACAGAGAGAGAGACAGAGAGAGAGACAGAGACAGAGAGAGGAAGGAGACAGAGGAGTGAGCGATTGAAAAAACAACAAATAATGTTATCATTTATCACTGATTTACGTTATATACAGACTTCGTTGTAAGAAAACTGATGATAAATTAAAAAATTAACACTAAGCAGATGTTTTTAAACAGAGTTAACTAGGAAAAATTGATGACAATATCCTCCAGTAGTTTTGTGCGTGCATATATGTGTGTGTGCCTGTGCAGTGTGTGCACGCATGTTTGTGTTTCTGTATATACACAAGCACACACACACACACACACACACACATATATATATATATATATATATATATATATATATATATATATATGCATATGTGTTTGTGCATGTATATACATATATATGTATATATGTATCTGTGTGTGTATATATACATATATATATATATATATATATATATATATATATATATATATATATATATATATATATTCTTAGTGACATTACGTTGAAAGATCGGTTATACAGTCTACAGTAGTGGTCAAATTTAGAGAACGAAAATAAAAATAAAGATATTTATACTCCTACTCCACTTTTACGAATGGAATTTTTACTGTATATCCTTTAAAGTATGTTCAATGCTTGCAATAAATTTTGTAGGAGGTGATTAATGACTAAACAATTTGTAATAACAATGAAATAAACAAGCTGGTCGAAATTATAGAAAGTATCACGTAAAATTCAAGAAATCAAAAAATTTACAAGAAATCTTTAGAATCAACAGCAGTATATTAACAAGATGTGTACATTCCTGTATTTTTAATGACTTTAGGACATTTCCGTCCCCAGAATTTGACCAATTTCTCACATTGTTCTGGCGTAGTTGTATTCCATTCTACCTGAATTTCTTCCCACATATTCGTAACATTCGCAGGTTGGTGCTCTCTAATCTTATAATCAAGTATCTTCCATAAGTTTTCAATTGGATAAAGGTCAGGACTTTGAGCTAGCCAACACACAACAGTGATCTTTCCAACTTCAAACACCGCCTTAACTATGTTAGTAATGTGACATGGTGCATTATCATGTATAAAGATTAGCTGACGAGTTGGAGATGATTTCATAGATGGCACAACATGCAGCATAATGATTGTTTTGAATATGGCTGAATTCACATTACCATGGATCTGGTTCAAAGGCTCAACAACTGCTGCAGAAATCATTCCTCACTCCATTAAACTCCCACCTCAAAACTTCACTGATTTCTTCACGGATTTATGGATGAACCTTTCCCCTTTATGACGTCGCACGGACTGTCTATCACCGGTCGGCACGACCAGCTGTCGTCCATCCAAAGTACATGCTAGTTGACAAAGACTAACCTCGCTTTTCGGTTCTTCATACTTACGAGAGGTTTAATGGTATGGAAATGTGTCCAAGAAGCTCAGACCACATAGATTTCCAACTTCATTCAAACGACAATCCACAGTCTTCCAAGACACATTCATTTCATAATCACGATTTACTTGGCGAAAAATTCTTGCAGCACTATCGAAGCAGTCTCTTAACAACCACAATCTTGCCGAACGCTTCCTTACCGTAGTCTCCCTCGATATTTCTAATGACACAAATGAGCTTGTTTCTTCATAAAGCTTGAATATTCTTGAAACGACATTCTGTTAATGTCTCTGACGATAGCAGAAATTGCCATTCCTTCCTCTTCAATGTGACCACTTGCTTCCTGAGACTTTCATCAACTTTACGTTGGCTTTCTATACTTGTTAATTTACTACTATTCAATATAAATCTTCGCCCTGTTAGGTCAAATTACTTTACATCGGTCGGAGTGTTGCCAGATTTTGCTTTTTGAATTTTACGGCATTCGTTCTCTAATTTTGTCCACTACCGTACAAACTACGTTTCGTAAGAAGCAAAATGGTTCTAATGATATGAGTTCTCATATACGCACACACGCATACATTCACACGCACTCACAAACACGTGTGTGTGTTCATGTATATGTATATATATATATATATATATATATATATATATATATATATATATATATATATATATATACGTGTTTGTGTGTATGAGTGTGTGTGTGTATAAACAACTTTATGTATAATATATATATACATGTATATATAATGGAATCTTCTGTAGAAGCTGGTGTATGACTGTCCGGCTTTTGCTGAACAACCTGCACAGATGATCTTTTCATAGTGATCAAACGTATGTGCTGCAGATTTTCTCACTCCCTCAATCAAATTGACGTTTCCCCTTAATGTTCCGGAGCAATGTAGATCATATTTAGGCATAGCTGGTTGTCCTAAGATTGTCCTGAAACATTCTGAAATATTAATATTGATATTTAGTAAAGAACCATAATTCTTGCCCCTCTCAGTGGAGTTAAGCAGTATAGATGGTGAAATAATATTGACGCCTCTTCGGTCTATAGGTACTAACCTATTCTAGCGATTCTTCTACAATCCTGGTGAAATACAATTAATCCATTCGTAAATATGAACATTTTACCCTGTGAACAGCATGGGAAACTAGCGTAAAGTCAAAGAAATTCCAAGAAGCTCAGACCACATAGATTTTAAATAGAGAAACTTAGTAGGAACCACTTGCCTGTCTTTCGATTAATTTTTTTTCTTTTAGCCTCCAGTGCTGAGTCCTAACTCTTCCAAAATGTGAGATCAAAGTGCATTTAAATACAGCTGTTTCGGCTTAGAAACAATTGTAGTGCTTCTCTGTTTAGATGTATTCTTGTGCATAAATACCAAATACTTCATTTAACTGTTTGTCAATGGATTTAAAGAATAACTAGGGCTACGTGTTTGTACTGAGAGTTTGTTATATAATGTTTACAATATCTACTAAAATATAATGTATTTTGAAGTTTCCACTTATAATCGACGTTTTGCTGCGAAGCCGAGAAACAAAACAAAGTAGATCAAACGTGTAGATAATTGTGCAAAGAGAAAAAAATCTACTACATAAGTGTGTGCGTATTGTTGTATATATGTATACACACACACGCACACCACACACACACGCACACATATATATACATGTAATGAAAGCATAAAGATACATTCTAAAACGGCTATTATTTTTTACGGCATAGGTACTCCGGTGTTATAGTGTTAGACAAATAATTCAGATGTAAAAGCTATTTTCTAAACCAAAGCCAATTGTCGCCGCGATAGGCGAATTAGAATGCAGCGATATGGAAGTTAGTAAAATATTATACTATTAAACTGCCTGTAATGCGTCCTGATAAGCTTTTTTTGATGTTGATCGAAAGAAATTCAATATTGAAGATATGCAGCTTTTAGTACTTCCCTAACCGTATGAGACATACACACACATACATAGGCAAACACATACATAGGCAAACACATACACGCTTATATAATTATACGCACACACACACACACACACACACACACACACACACACAC
>NC_068990.1:3485497-3486065 GCF_001194135.2 Octopus bimaculoides
ATATATATGCTTACACACGCATATGTGCGTGTACCTTTGTATATGTATGTTTAACAATAAATTCGTTTCTTTGCTAGTTTGCAGAATTATTAGAGCTTTGCTGAATTATCTTGAGGTATTACTTTCTGAATTCAAATTCCACCCAAGATTAAATTAGCTATTCACCTTTCGAAGTCAAGTAACTTAAGTGCATGGGTAGATATTTTTGACTAAACTTTTCCGCTCAAAATTGTCTATTTGCGCCTAAATCAAAGACCACTATCAAGGCAACAACCTAGCAGAGGTGTTTGGGCGAAAGAAAAAATATGCTTTGCAATACCATCCTTAAAAATTGCTGGTCATATACTTAAATCAGAATCCTTAGCACGCAGGGCAAGATGCTTAGCGGTATTTCCCCCGTCTTTATGTTCTGAGTTCAAATTCCGCCGAGGTCGAATTTGCCTTTCATCCTTTCGTGGTCGATGAATTAAGTAGCAGTTGAGTACTGTAGTCGAACAGATGGACCTATCCCCTCCCCATACATTTCATGACTTGTGCCTATATTAGAAAGGATTATTGTTGTGGGGGG
>NC_068990.1:3486103-3487037 GCF_001194135.2 Octopus bimaculoides
GGGGGGGGGGGGTCAATGCGTCGAGCTGGCAGAATCGTTAGCACGCTGGTCGGAATGCTTAGAGGTATTTCGCCTGTCGCTACGTTCTGAGCTCAAATTCCACTATGGGCGACTTTGCCTTTCATCCTTGGTGGGGTTGATAAAATAAATACCGGTGGAATACTCGGTTCTATGTAATCGACTCACCCCCTCCGCAAAATTCATCCCTTTATCGCAAAATTTGAAGCGATTATTATTGTAAGGGGTGTTGAACCGGCAGAACCATTTCAGCGTTGGAAAATGTATCTTGCAGCATTTGTCCAACTCATTCCACTCTGTGTACAAATCTCATCGGGGGCAACATTGCCTTCCATATAACCTGGGTCTATAAAATACAGCCGCTAAAAATTACTGGCCTTGTTCCTGAATCAGAAAAGAAACCTATATTATACGCAAATTTCTACTATAATACCAGAAATACATCCGTGATATTGAGGAGTTTGGAGTATTGTCTTTTGGTGAAAGTGTATTGTTTTTTTCAAACTAAATAAGTATTGCTCATTTGTTTTACCTTTTTTATTAGATATTTTGTTGTGTCTGATTATATTTTCGTGTTTCGTATGTTGTACTGAATATGTTAAGTGTGAGATATCTTGTCGATCTGTGTCTATGGTTTGTACGTGCTGTGTGATTAGTGTTTTGTATATTCATTTTACACTTCTTAGGAAGGCGAGATCTTTGTTTCCCTTCTTTTTATATTTTAAATGCATGTTTGTAATTGGTGTTCTCAATTCTTTGAAAGAGACAAAGTCTTTGCTGGAAATATTCTGTAGACGGTTCTCCCCTTTCTTCGTAAAAAAATGATAAAGAAAAAATAAATTTATACGGAAAATATTTTTATTTGCAGTATTTGCCATTTTGTTTTAATTTAGAATTATTCTTTCTATAATCACAG
>NC_068990.1:3487155-3490810 GCF_001194135.2 Octopus bimaculoides
GGAAATATGTTTGGGAAAAACTGCAGTATATCCTTATTTTCAGTTTTACTTTCTAGGTAAAAAGAAAATGTAATAATAAAATCACTTGGAATCGTTTACACATTTAAACGTTTCAAAAAAAAAAAATAAAATTGGTAAAATTCTTTCTAAAAATTTTGTATTTATCCATACTATAATCAATGTTTGTAAAAATACAGACGATAAATATAGAATTGAAATAAAACTTTTTCAAATTTATATTTATTTTATTACAAAAGTGACACAGGATGTAAAATATCGTTTGGTTTGTTTTTTAAAATTTGATGACAAAAGTTGGGAAGCGTGTATACCCTTTTCTCGAACAGGTTGTTTTTCTCCTTTGCAAAGAAAAAGATGGCCAAAGGAAATTGTAGAAAGAAATCCAAAAAAACAAATATGCGTGTCTATTACAAGTCATTCGCCAATCCATAGAAATGATCATTCTTGTGGAAAATGTAATCTTCATGTATGTCATACCCCATATAAGCACTATCCGTTCCAATATATACCCGTTCCAATGTTTCGAGTAGCTTTTTTAACCATGTATACAAATCGTTTTCATTACAATCTTAACAAATGTTAGATATAGACTGAGGATAACCGAGCTAGATCTCTGACTAGTAGCTTTTAGGTTGAAGAACTCGTTTATAACCCAAAAACTAATTATCAAACCAACAAAATTCCTCAGAAGACGGTGAAATTCTTAAACATGTTTCACCTATTATCTTCTAGCAGTGTTGTGACATAGAGCCACGCATTATAAAACTTGACATGTCTACAAAAGTGCGAATTTGTTTCCTCATAACTTTCATAAATATGGATATTCCTTAAGAACATTTTCTACTAATATCATTCAGATAGTGTAGATTCCTCTTATATTGGGATTTGCTATGAAACCTTTTTCGCAGGGTGGATAGAGAAAAGTGTCGTATAATTCACAGGAATCGATTTTGTTTCCTCATAGCTTTCAGAAAGAAAATGGCTATTTTAAAAAGATTTTCTACAAATACCATTCAAATAGAACTTGAAATTTCGAAATAATTATGTCATATGTGTCAGCATGTGCGCCCATCAAATTGTTTGTTCAATTAAATTCCGATATAATCAATCTTCACCAGCTGAAAGACATTTGTTAAAAATGTCAGCAACAAAATGTCCATTTTTCTTAAAGTTATGAGGAAACAGCTTGTGTAGGTATGCCCAAAACATTAATGTTTCCCTAAAAAATTGTAAAACAAGTTATCTTCCACAAGAAAATCAGTATGGGCAAACAAGCTTTAAAATTATTTTGCTAACGTACGGAGTCTTAAATATGGTGCAACGAGTATGTAAACCCTACAGTATTATCGTCCTGAGTGTTATATTCTCATGTGTGGCCATGTCTCTGTACAATCTCTATAGAAGCAGATTTATTACATATCAGCTTTAACTTATCCCATACCAAATGTCGCTTCTCATTGAGAACTGAAGTGGAAAAAATATTTTAACCCGTAACACGATACCCAGAAGATATTCGAGTATGTTTTGGCAAATACAATCATGGATGTATAAATAACCAATGTTCATCTGATACACTGGATGTAAATACACTTTTCAATACTGGTCACCTCAAATTTCCATTCCGTAGGCTCTCATCTACACTGGATATTCTGTGTCCCAATATTTTCAAATTTCTTTCAAACTTCCGTTTCTTACATTATGTAACTCTTAACCGTTTGGTCTAACCAGATCTATCTATCTATCTATCTATCTATCTATCTATCTACTATCTATCTACCTAAGAGCTAGCAATCTAGCTATCTGCCTGCTTATCTACTTACCCATCTACAAACCTATCTATTTAGCCTTCTAGCCATCCATCCACCTATCTATTTATCCATCTATCATCCTTTCTCTCTATCGGTTTATCTATATATTTAACTATCTATCAATTTATCTACAAATATATATATGTATATAAAGAAAAATATATATATATATAAACATATGTATGTATTACATCACTTCTAACAATGTAGAAGATAAACATACAACTCAAATCTTATTACCGCCCAGTATCTAGAGCCCTGCCTACCAAAACATGTCATGTTCTGCTTTTCCTAACGGTATAAAAATTGATTTTGCTTAAATGAAATCATCACCTGTCTTTAATGGGTGGATATACTGTGAATCCGTATCAATCTGATGTTTCTAATGTTTAATAATATTTACATTATAAACATAGACATGACTCTATGCAGAAGTGCCGGGGTAGCTGTGTGGTAAGAAGTTTCCTTCCGGTTACTGCGCATGCTTGATTCAATTGCTGGTTTGTGTTTTTGAGAGTCGGACAGGATTTTTGTGCTGCTTGGCAGCGGTCTCGTGGAAATGTATTCAGACGTTAGCGGACCTGAATTTTCTTCATCGGAGGAGGAGCTTGTGCAGGCGGTGATAAGAATGGACAGAATGTTAGAGAAAACAAAAAGTTTTTCTAAGGCGGCGGAGGTAAAGAAGAAGGATGTAGACCTGGCTGAACTAAAGGAATATGGAAAAATGACGCAGAAGGTGGGTGGCGACGTGAAGTTGTCGCCCCCTAAAAGAATCATGGAGCAAATGGAGAGGAAAATTATCACCTATAAGGTGTACCCGCTAAAGAGCAAAAGAGCTGAGCAGGTGGAGGCGGAAGTGGAGAAGGCGCTGAGGAAGCAGTCAACAAAAATAATGTACATAAACAAGGGACGGAGATACGGGAAGTTGAATTTTTATTCGATTTATGAAAGCAATTTATTCAGAGAGAATTGTGCCAGTCGCTGCGTTCCGGGTTCAATTGCAAGCCAGGAGTACTTTGTGGCCGAAAATTGTTTTTTTTTTCTTCTGTGAACTGCTTTACGTCGGTTGAAACACTGAATTTTGTTGCAGTACGAACAGGCCTGGATTGTTTTTTCTTTTTTTTTTCTGTGAACTGCTTTACGTGTGTGTTTTTTTTTTTGAACTTGTATTTAACATTTTTTTTGCACTTTGACATGGAAAGAAAATGAAGTCACTGTCTTGGACTGGGAGGCTGTCCCACCTAAACAGTGGATTGCAGAGACAGAGAAGCGGACAGTGATCTTGCGGACCTATTCCAGGTCACGCGACGCCATTGCGCTCTTCAATAGGGAAAAAATAATGAAAGAGCTGGCGAGCTGTTTGCCAGCCAAAAATTATTATATTACAAGGGGGGTCAAGTACGCAATGGTGTGGTTGCTATTTGACTCCCCTGAAGAGGCTGGTATAGTGGCCAGCCAGCCCCACTTACTGTTCCTCCCCACTTACTGCGGTAAAGGAATCACTAGAGCCTGGGTATGTGGACTGCCCCCTGGTACCAAGGCTGAGTGGATCTCTGATGCCATCCGGCGGGGCTTGGGGGACAGTGGGCTCAGGCTCCTGAATGTCATCATGGGGCCTGCTGTTGACTGGGAAGGGGTTAAAGCTAATTTGATCCTATGGACCCCAGTGGCAGTAGGAGACATGCTGTTTCCAGACTTCTTGAAAATGGCAGGGGCCAGGTACCCTATGATACTTGAGGGACGTTCCCCCAGGTGTCATCGGTGCCTGGAACCAGGACATATAAGGAAAAACTGCCCTAAGAGCCGTGAAATGGCCCCGGTGCAGGATA
>NC_068990.1:3491092-3496946 GCF_001194135.2 Octopus bimaculoides
CAGAGCAAGCTGCGGTCCCTCCTGCTGATGAGGAAGCAGAGATTATCCTCTGTTACCTCAAGGACGGGCCCGTTCAACTTTATTTAGACAATTGTTTGGATCGTCAACGGTACAACTCGATCTCTATAGACGATCCAAATAGGCCTCCGTAGGTGTGTGCGGAGGTCTTATATGTTAGTGAAGGTAACAAAGTTGAAAGGATATGTGACAGGAAGGACTTCATCATCATAAAGCTGGGCCAGCCATTGCGGGTTGTCCTGCAGGCAGCAGGAGTCTTGCTTGGGGGCCCGGATGTGGAGGACCATAGGACTTAATTTGATTTTGTTGATGATTTTTATTGAACAAGGTTTTCGAGGGGTTGTCGGTCGGCGGGCGCCGGTGCCTCTCCCACTTTTTAGTCATCTTTTTGTATTCATTTCATTCATTAATGTCCGTGTCCAGCCTGCAGCTTCTTTGTTTGTTTGTCTTTGTTTGTCCATTCTATGTAATACCTTTATGGCAAAATTTATGAAATAAAGAAGTTTGCTTCGAAGCCACATGTTGTCAGGGTCAGTTCTACTACGTGCCACCTGATGCGAGTGTCTACTGCCATAGTCTCGGGCCGACGAAAGTCATTTAAGCGGATTTAGTAGACGAAAACTGAAGAATGGCTCGACGTATACGTGTGTGTGTGTGTGTGTGAATAGCTATGCGACCGTGCCTATGGGTTTATTCCCACCACTGCTCAGTTTGTGCACGTCGCCATATACTGAGCAGTTCGGTTAAAGGGGAATGATAGATTAAGTACCAGATTTTTTTTTAAATGGGAAATCGATTTCCTCGATTATTCACTTCATCACGTTGTATCAACACGGCCGAAGTTCATTGAATAGAACCAATAAAATGCAAAGCAAAAGATATCAGTCAATTTATAATTCGTTAATTTCTATTGTGAATGCGCATTTTCATTGAGCATGAATTAACATGTAAACAACGTTGAGTGCCACTTGATAGCACAGACTAATTCAGTTGTAGTAAGAAAGATCTTTATATAAGGAAGCCTTGAATTGCCCAAAAGGTTTACCCATCAAACACAAAATCTCTGAATGTTATAGAAAATTACATTCTGTAATTCATTAAAGGTTTGAAAAGTTTAACTGTCCAACGTACATCACTACCACCATTCGAAGTCTTTACTAAAAATAAAATAATCTAAATGGATACTGACATCTAATTGCATTTATAAATAACCACATAGGAACAGTAAACGATACATAAATACCAAATGTATGTAATTATGTATAATATACCTAATATTTTAAAATTTACTTCAAAGCGGAAAGTAAGAATAGATAAAAGTAGAGTAATTGTATTACAGTGCGGCATATTCGTTCAAGTATTTCATTTTCTTATTATTCATCTAGTATTAACCAAAAAATAAATTTATTGACGACAACACAACGAGTAAAGATATCGAAATTTTCGCACCAGAATTATCTCTTACCATGAATTAGTGAAAATTTTCGTAAAAAATCAGTGAAGCTTAAACAATTAAATGGAAGAGAATATCTATATCCGGCATCTCGTCAGTTATTAAGACAAAACTCTATGAAAAAAAAAACCGTTAAATAAAGGAAAATTACTCCAATAGGCATGGTTAAAGTAATACTTCATTCATAGAATCCGCATATTCACACATACACACACACACATATATGGACGCACACACACATGCTGATAATTGTACATTTACATGTTTTCCATAAGCCAGGTTTTCGCCACGATAAACTGCAGAGAAATTGCCTTTAGAAGTTAAAATATGTCACAAACCTATTTCAGTTAAGCTAAAGTTTATTTTCCAACAATATTTCGTGATCCTACTTAGGTATTTATTCATACCAGTCGGAGTAAGGGCACAAGCCAGTCACTACTATTGACTGGTTCATTATCATACTACGGCTTACTGTAAGCTCAGAGCTGCCTCTTTTTGATATCCCCTATTGAGGAATCTAGGGGTTCAATACTGGGCGCCATTGAGTTGATGATAGTGTAGTTACACCTTTGAGAATTATTGAAATGTCAGTGAAACTGACTTTAGAATTCAAAATATGTTACAAATTTGAAGTAACCTTCAGTATGTTTATTTAAATTAAGGATGCATATGAAATATTGACCAAAATGAAATATTATAAAGATTTTAAAATTTATACATTGGCAGACTTTCAAATTGTCAAATTTGGAATTATTTTCTTGATAGAGTATTTCCATTACTATGAGGTACATTGATATATAACTGGTGACTCTGCTTTGATATTTTCATATTTAAATTGTTAGTTTGCGTAAGTTGGAAAATAGCACATGAATATATAAGAATCTAATATCTATATATAGATATATATGGGCAAATATATAGATATATATGGGCAAATTCTCTCTTTCTCTCTTTCTCTCTCTCTCTCTCTCTCTATATATATATATATATACATGTGTGTGTTACTGTCTAAAGCTGAAAGAACGGAAATAATTGTAGTGAATCACAAATTCATTACATTGGTATTTGAACCTGATCTTTGAAAATTATTTTCATAGATCTCTTTTGCAATGCGCGATTTGAAGACTGATACTGAGACATCTAATGACGAAAATATATAGGTTTTCAGTATGAAATCATTTCATTTTTTAGGCAATTCAATGCAGTAACTTCTTCATGAAAAACATGAAATATGTTAATCTGTTTTAAGGAGAGGAAACCGATACAAAATGTTGTATTGTCATTATTTTACATTTCATATTTCATGAAATCTTTTCAAACAAAATATCTGCCAGTTCTTATTAGACCTTGGTTGATGTGTGTAATCTATGCTTCACTGATATACCCGAAACCGCGTCAGAATTTTCGCTATTCCAGCTAATGTTTTAGTAAATTATAATTAGAATGTTTTTAGCAGAAATACATGCTTCTGCGAATACATTTTATGCATTTGTCAGAATCCATTCAAAGAAGTTAAACATCTGCAGAAATAGCTGTCATATCTTTCAAAAATCATATCATCCTGCGAAAAGACGATATCACAAGTCAATATATTCCTAAAATATAAAACGAACGAGAAAAATATGAGTGTAATTCCATTGATTACTGGTCAACTCGATTATTGTTGACTTGGTGCTGATTAAGACCAGAGTGGCACGTATACTGCAATTTGTCTCTTAAATACTTCTTAGAATTAACGATAATTAAAAAAAGGAATATGTCAACCTTAGTATGTATATCATGACATGCTAACCCTTCCCGGGAAAATTTCAAGATTAAATTATTTTCCAGCTTTCGTCGATTGTTTCTCTCCATTTTTCAAATAGTTCCCATCATGAATCACACGAGACAGTTGTTCCTTATTTAGAAAGCGCTTGCAATAAAACTGTCAAATGTATTACATTAATGTGCATTAATGTGCTTTAGTAGCCATAACCTCAGCCAATCATACTGATTCTCTTCTTAAGTATCTGTCATCTGGTGGAGATTACCTCCGACAATATTATAATATTTACAATAGCTTCTGCTCTGCTGAAATTAAAGGTTAAGGTCAATGCTTCCATATGGAGTAATGTAATATATCACAATTGCATGAATTCTGTTAGATCTAACCATTAGGAGGTGTTGAAAATGATCAATTGAAATTATATCTTCATTAAATATTTATGATATTGATTCTCTTTGAATTTAGTATGAGAGAGCAGACAATTAAATTTAGTTCTATATACGTGTAGTTCGCTCTTGGTCTGTTCACCCTGGAGTGGTGGAGCATCAGTGATGATCCCGGGCAAAGTTACTGTTAATGAACGAAACTAAATTCCTTTTAAAAAAATTTAGTCTAACACTTTACTGTATCTTAAATTGTTTTAACATTAAAAAATAGCATTGTTGCGTCGGTTGCCATTTCAAATATGGCTAAATGATTTGTTGTCAACTGAACTGGGAGCAGTATATTGCCACTCTATAAGTTATGGAACCATTGGTACGAAGCACTATTTCAACCCAAGTGGTGTTAAACTCGAGAACATAATCTGTCTGATCATAATAACTTAGTTAAATATCATGAAACTGTTCTGTAAATTGCTAAGTTAATCATGGCAAACTAACGAAGGTAGAAATTACTTATAGATAATGAATCTCAGCTTAACGTCATGGTACACGTTGTTAGAAGATTGAAGCAAAGCCAAACTTAAATCAACTTACAGATTTAGAAGTTCACGTTTACACATGTAGGCATAGTTTCATTTCTACAACTTCAAATATTATTGCAAAGGAAACGACTTTGTTGATAAACTCTTCCCTGCCCTTAATTCGTATCGTTCACGAAACATATTGGTATTTCTACTACAATCTAGCCTTGATTTCTTTCGTAATTTAGGAAATACACAAACGAGTGATTACGACACATCCGCATGCATAGTTAATAGGGTAATTGTAGTGAGTGAGCACTGTGAATTTGTTAATGTTCTGGTTTTATTAAAATTCTCTGCACTAACTATTGCATGTTGGTTAAAGAGCATCAGGTTGGAGAATTATCATTTCTTATCAGAATCACCTTCGGTTGAATGGATCTACATGTAACTTGGGAGATGAGTGATAGCTTGTCCACCTTGTGATATACGAAAGCAACTATTAATCTTCTAATGGACTTCTTCAATGTGGTATTGTTCTGGTTAATTTCTCCCAGATCAATTGGGACTGTGTAGTTCTCACATGGGAAGCATTACAACCATGACTACTTCTCGTATATTATCGATTATACTGTTTCAAGGATTATATTATCCATGCGGTCTTATTTCTTAAGATATTAGGTTGAAAATTCAATTCTAATTAACTGATATTTCAGGATTTATTTGCAATCACTTAGCGGTTCCCTGAACCTGTATTGTGACTGATAAATGTCTACCAATTAAGTTGTTTTACTCTTTTTGGTCTTTTGTAGATGACATGCCTTGCATGCTGGAAGAGCTGCAATAATTTTACATCAAAGATGTGACAGGGCGTACATATACCAAAGTGGGCAACGTTGATACAATAAGTGGACGAAAATTAGGTATTGCATCTACTCGTTTAAAGAAGTGGAAATTTATTACGAGGGATACAGCGTGTTACCGCGATAAGGCATGGGCTTGTTCATTTGTGATTTTATAAATATGGCAGGGAAAATCATGTTTTTGACATAGTGATGATCAGAAAAATGGGTACCTATACACATATACGTATACATACATACACATATGTATGTATGTATGTATGTATGCATGTATACATATAGAGTTTAGATTTGTATTACAACAATAATAAAGGTGATGATAATGGTGATGATGATAACTGAAATGTAGAAATCCCTGGGAAATGTTGTTTACAACATTTCTAAAAGTAGCCAAAAAATTACTGATTTGGCTAGGGTCAAAATACAGGTCTCTTGACATGTTCAACAGACCGTGACGCGTAAACAAAGCACCATTCAGCTTAGATAATTTAGTGAAGCCACACACTGATAGATCAGAATACAGTTTGCAAAACGTAACATTCTGGAACCTATAAAAATGTATTTAAGGCACACATTTTAGCCATGTCATAACAGTTATAAGTGCCACCACTACTATATGAACCTGAAGATTGTATAGTTTAGTGGATGAAAATACCAGTCCAATCAGAATGAACGTTTAATATTCATTATTTCATCATTTCATTATATTATCTTCTATTATGTTAATATAAGATTGAAAATAAAACGTGTATATATATATATATATATATATATATTAATCGAAGGAGTTCCAACGTTTACACGTTTTATTTTCAATCTTATATTAACATAATAGAAGATATATATATATA
>NC_068990.1:3497392-3498154 GCF_001194135.2 Octopus bimaculoides
TATATATATATATATATATATATATATTACACTCTCGGAGGTTTGTTTGTCAGCAGCAATCATACTGATATACTTTTAGCTCAATAGTTAAGACATTATGGATTATGTAATAACAAATATTTGATGAAGATGCTCGCGGACATTGTCTATTTTCAGAACGATATTGCCTTCATAGAAATTGACATCTTGTCGTATACCTGCCCCATAAACGAGTCCTATTAACAAAAACTGCCCGTTCATACAATTATGTAAATTATTTTGACCTTATTTCTATATGCTATAAAATGCGATGTAGGTATTGACATATATACATATATATACGTACACACACACACACACACATACACACACACACACACATATATATATTATATCATATTATATACAAGTGTTATTTCTTTACTACCCACAAGGGGCTACACACATAGGGGACAAACAAAGACAGACAAACGGATTAAGTCGATTATATCGACCCCAGTGCGTAACTGGTACTTATTTAATCGACCCCGAAAGGATGAAAGGCAAAGTCGACCTCGGCGGAATTTGAACTCAGAACGTAGCGGCAGACGAAATACCGCCAAGCATTTCGCCCGGCGTGCTAACGTTTCTGCCAGCTCGCCGCCTATTATATACAAGTGTGTATATATTTTATATATATATATATATTGTATTGTAGTTTATTGCACGTGTACATATGTGTGCAAATATATTTATACATACATATATGTATGTATAAGTATTTATACATACATATACAAAAGA
>NC_068990.1:3500246-3501265 GCF_001194135.2 Octopus bimaculoides
TATATATATATATATATATATATATATATATATGAGGAGGCAACTCGTGATTTCCAGTTTTTATTTCCGTGTTGTCTTTATATGCATTCTACTTTTTTAATGTTTTTCTCATTCTACTTAACCGTGTTTTCAAAACAGACCATGCATATTGCACATTTGAGCCTTATAGATTGCTTGGAAACATAAGGGTTGTTATATAAGCTTTTCACTTTATTGCGTTTTCACAGCATGCAATTAATAGAATTTTGAATTTAAATACCGTGTATATTAATTGCTATGTATGTCTCACTGGATGAAATACATTTTTTATGTTGATCCTAAAATAAACGGAACAGGAAAATGTGTTTGTGTGTGAGTGTGTTTTTGTCGGTGTGTGCGCGCGCGTTGAAAAATTATATTTCGAAAAATTATATATGTATCGGAAAACATTTAGTGTGTAATTTGTGCGATTTGTGGCTGCTGTACATAACACCTCGAATAACCAGATACTTCTTAAATAATTTGTTTATGCCACTTTATGTCACACATATTCTGCGTGGGAAGACCTCGAATATGTGAATCTACCGAGATGTACATATTTACATATTCACCTCTTATTGTTTTTCAACGACCAAAACCGAATGTTGCGAATCTAGTTTGTTTGGAAGAAAGTCGAGCAAACATTTGAGAAATTATAATTCTTAAATGGATCTTTACTTTCCCTCTTCGTTTATATTTCGCACAGGCCTGGCAATGAACCATTTGATTTCCTCGATATTCTTACAATATCTGATATTCCTTCATTTTCTCAGGTTCCTTATTTTTCTTACAACAATGATTGATAAACTACTTGTCAAATTTTTTGCCAAAGGCATCTATATAGGTATTATGTATTATCAGGAGGGCAGTGTAGTACTTCACAATAAAGAAGATGACTATACATACATGCATACACACACACATGTCTACATATGCATGTATATACATACATATATATATATATATATATATATATATATATATATATATATATATATATA
>NC_068990.1:3501527-3503893 GCF_001194135.2 Octopus bimaculoides
ATATATATATATATATATATATATATACATAGATATATACAAACACGTACACATATATTTATACATACATACATACATACATACATACATACATACATACATACATACAAACACATGCATACACCCATTTTCCCATTATCATATAATGCATAAACAAACATTGTTATGATATAGGAAAAGTTAAAATGTTTTAAAAGAGGATAAAATATATATTTTTGTTTGTTGACAGGTGTCATAAATGTTAAAAATTAATACAATGATATTTTCGATGCTGACTACAGGGATGAGTGAAATATCAATTTCAGAACTATGCAAATGCTTTTAAGATTGTTTTTCGTTTTATTATTTCTTGTGAATTTAAAGCAGGTATGCAGAATAATATCTGATTATTTATTCATTTTGCAGAACATATTGTATAGCTGTCCAAGCTCTGCAGATATGTTTATATATGTCTTTAGTGTTACTATTTCAATTTCCTAAATGTTTGTAATTTTATTTTTCGGATTCGCATATCGAAATAAGTAATTAATATACTTTATGAACACAAATATTTAAGAAACCAACATCCGTTTATACACATATTGTGTTCCAACAAACATTGATGTGTGGGATGACTGTGTTTAGTACCATGATGTACGAGAAAAGAGAATATTTCGGGCCAACAGGTATGCACTTATTTGATATAGTTATTGCCTGATGGTGTATGTGTGTGCGTGCGCATGTATGTGTATGAGTGTGCACATTTATATTCAGAAATATGCATATACACTCTAAACGCTTTGCAAGGTATGTTTTTGAAAGTAGTGGTTTTATGATTGCAGCCCTCCCGTGAAATCCGGATTTGTGCAGCACCCGGTGAACAGCTTTTGGGGAAACTGGGTTCTTGAGGTGGTCATTAAGCTCAACAGTAATTTTGGGAGCTGTCCTTTTGAGATTCTTTTATAAGAATTCGCGTAGAATTTCGACGGTCCCTATCTGAAAGTTTTGGTTTTCCTCCGAAGCTTTGTTTCGACGAGGAGTTTCTTTCCCTCTTACCCAAAGGCTGTCATTACTTCCGAGACAGCATTTCTTGATACAACAAACGTTTCGGCTGTTTTCGTTACGCTAACGCCTGCCACACGAACACCAACAATTTGTCCTCTTTGAAAGTCCGATAGATCTGTCATTTTAATGAAATTTAATAACCTTTTTCTGATGATATCTTAAAAGAAATTTTAACAAAACATATTAAGCAACACTAATAATAAATTAAAAAAACAAACTAAATTAAACAAGGCTTTGACGGTTTTATAGATATTTCAAAATAATAATGCTATGATGGTAGGTGTTTCTATTATTGTGTCCAACCCCTGTATATACACACACACATATATATATATATATATATATATATATATATATATATATATATATACATATGTTAATGTGGGGACCTGGGCACAATATAACCGTATAGGCAAAATTTTGTCATTACCAATTGTGATTGTATTTATTACAAGCACATTTATTTCTAGAAATAGCATTGAAGCCTCTTATAGCGGCGAAAAAATACATTTATATATATTGACAAGGTAAATAATCACCACATGAACAAAGCGAAGCTGGAGCACTGGATTGTACAGTTTTATCCGCATAGGAATTGTCAACCGTATGCCTCCATCAGAGAAATCTGTGAAACCGGTTTAAACTTTAAATATTTTAAAATAAATGCTGTAAATGAATACCAGTGCATTTTCAACATCTTTTTTCAATTTAATGTTTTAAGGCGCCTCCCCACCATGGCCGCATTCTAATGACTGAAACAAGTAAAAGATTAAAGATAGACAGATAGATACATAGATCGATAGATAGATAGATAGATAGATAGATAGATAGATAGATAGATAGATAGATAGATGCAAATATTCAAGAAACAGGTGACCGTGAGAATCAAATTATGAACCCGGCCAGTTGCGATGAGTTTTGCAAGTGACACGGTAGACATTGTTATAACATGTCCTTATCCATTAGTTATACTGCTCTAAATTTCAGAAGAAATATAGTAATTAGATGAAGAAATTTCAAGTGTCGACGACGAGTTCACTGCCAGCTGTTTGTGTAGTCATTTGACCAGGCTGATAATTATATGAAAATCATGATATAACGTTTCCAGATGTGAACAGCATCTTCCATATACCTAAGCAATCTTAGGTTTCAAATGAATTCGCAGTTATACGTCATTTACCTAACTAATAGCATTCCATTGTCACCAGATACATAAGCGATATATACATGTATTATACATATGCATAAACAAATATATATATATATATATATATATATATATATGTGTGTGTGTGTGTGTGTGTGTGTGTGTGTGTGTGTGT
>NC_068990.1:3507175-3507860 GCF_001194135.2 Octopus bimaculoides
GTGTGTGTGTGTGTGTTGTTAGTAATCTTAATGTATTTTTAATCGTGGCGACAGTTTCGTCTCTGTTTTGTGTATTGCAATTTTTTCGCTCAGAGATTTCGTTAGTCGATAGATATAATTTTGATATAAAAAAAAACTAACAACATACGATCGTATCCTGAATTCAAATCATTTAATTTTCTTGAATTAAAAAAAAAAACGGGAGAGTAAAATCATAAGAAGAAAAATAAGCAAATGGAAATGAAGTTTAGCCTTTATATAAGAAAGAAAATTAAGATAAATTAACTTTCTTTTAAGAATAGTTTCATTCGTCAAATCAATATGTAAATAGAGATTAATTCGACAACTTAATTGACACCTTCGCATCTTATGTCTGTAAGATCTTTTTCAACAAAAGTGTGCTAAGGTTTATATTCAGGAAAAATGCGCTGAACTTAAATTTTTACTTAATAGAAACAGAACTTTTAGTGGAATATAACTCTATATACAAGAATCATAGTGTTGTATTCTAGATACTTGCATAGCTAAAATTTAGGCAAATTTTACACACATATAGGCACAGACGTGGCTGTATGGTTAGAAGCTTGCTTCCCACCCACATGGTTCTAGGTTCAGGCCTCCTGCGTGACACCTTGGGTAAATGTTTTCTACTATAGCCTCGGTCTATCATATATATATATATATA
>NC_068990.1:3508392-3513392 GCF_001194135.2 Octopus bimaculoides
GGTATATATATTTTTTTTAACGTTTGAAAACGCCACTATATAAGATTAATTATTAATTTTCTCTGAGATATTTTACATGTTTCGGTTCTTGAAAATCGAACCTTATCAAAAATACATATTCTAAAAAAGGTAATTAAAAGAAAAGTTCATAATTGTTTCTTACTGGTGTCAACAGAGTTCACGTGGAAGCGTTTTATGTGTGGGGATATATTGACTTGAATCGTTGACTGTAGTGTAGTAGTAGTAGCAGTAGTAGTAGTACTAGTAGTAGTAGTAGTAGTAGTAGTAGTAGTAGTAGTAGTAGTAGTGACCGTGTTGGTAGTGGTAAACGAGAATGACCGTTGTCCGCGATAGCAGCAGTAGTTAATTGGCTGTAAGAGTAGAGGAAGCAGCAGCAGTAGCAGCAGTAGTAGTAGTAGTAGTAGCGTGGACCATTGTTTGTAGTAGTAGTAGTAGTAGTAGTAGTAGTAGTTATCGTGGCGGTGGTGGTGGAGTTGTAGAATTCTTTTTTTTTTACTTTTTGGGATAACCAATATATGGTTTTAATGTTCCTGGCGCAGGGTGTTTAAACTTGGTCCGAATTTTCTAATAAAATGAAGCTCTTTGTTTTGACGTTGTGTAAAGTTCGCGTTGTTATTGAATTGGAAAAGTGGGAAAGTTGTAAACTTTGGATTTTATTCGGTGTACATCTGTCTATGTGGTTGCTGACAGGTATTTTCATGTATTCAGGATTCCTAATTTGAGATTTATGTACTGCCATCCTTTTTCGTAGGCTGGTTTTTGTATGGCCTATATATTGCCTATTGCATCCTGCGCATGTTATAACATAAATTAAGTTTTCCGATGCACAGGTGAAGTTTGTTCTGATGGTGAAATGATGGCCCTGTTCTAATGTGTATTCCGAACCTTCTACTAAGATGATACAAATCCCACATACAGGAGCAAATGCGATTTGCTTTATCTTTCTGCAAATACAGAATGCTTTACTATTATATGGGGAATAATATATGGGGAATATTATATGTGGAATAATATGGGAAATTCTAAATGTTGTGACAGACGCTCCCAGGCGAGAAGTGGGCGAGTCCACTGCTCATAAATACTGGACTGACACAGTCAGTAGGGTCAATCAACGAAGGTACGCCGTTCGGACCAGTCCCGTAGAGACGACGAAATACGTCATCATAGGGCATATCAGTTTTGACGAGGGTTCGAACGATATCGCCACTGGAACATATCACTAAAATTGATAAATTTTGAGTTAGCAACACAATACTGAATTCTAAGTCATCTTTTGAGTATGGAGAATATAGTTGAACACAATTCCATGAAATTTCACATCCGAAGAATTTTTTTTTTTACAAAATGACGTTTATGTAATTTGTCTATAAGGATTTTAGATGTAAAATTATTATTACCATGTTCATATAAATCGTTCTCCAACAGTTTCGATCGTTATATTAAATAACTTTGTTGCATTGCTTATACAAATGCTTCTCCGTAACACAGACAGCAAACACAATACTTGCGTTTATTTCATTACAATAAACTTTCAGAGTGTCAATATTTATATTCTGTATATAGTTCAGTTGTATTGGCCAATATCTCCCAACGAACCAGTTGGTTATGTGTTTCCCATGTTTAGAGTTTTTGAGATATATAGAGATATTTATTTTGAAATATTTTCATACTCAGCTACTAACATCCAGCGATTTGCCATTGTATTTCGATTTATGTTCTAACCTGTATAACATTACGGAAAGATATAAAACTAGAACAAACGGTGAGGTCTCTCTTCGATCCACTGGTCCGCTAGAAATATCAGCTATCTGTCCATCCGATTAAACCTTGTGAAAAAGGAAAAAATCATTGGATAAAGTTACTGCATGCTAATTATGCTGCAGAAAATTGGTATGGCCATGGCTGGGTTGTCGTTGAGTATACTTTGCTCAATCAGATCTGATCGGAGACTACATAACACACGCATGCATAAACTTAACGTTCTCAACAAAGACATATATGGACATTTGAAGATAAGTATATTTGAAGTTGTAAAGTTAATATACAACTCTTCGATTTGCTATTTATTTTGAAATGATGCAGTATTTATTGTTTAAATATCGGAACACTCTTAGTGAAATAAAATATTAATTTTTTAAAATACGCGAAATACACTGAAATTTGTTTATGAAGCCTGAAGAACATTTCAGATAAGAAGTAGAAGATATGGCGTAAATAAATAACATAATTCAAAATATATTTACTTTCTTTGTGCTTGTTTTGATGAAAACTTTCTGGATAGCAGTACTTAGAAACTAATTTTAAGATACACATTATTATTTGCTATTGATGTTTTGGCATACATAATATTTCACATCAACTAATAAAATAAGCTCCATCAGGTCTGATCAAAGTAAATTGAATTTAGATATGTTACAATATAGCAATATATACAATTATGTCCTTGTATAGAACTTCTTTTCAAAATGTTGATATTACTTACTAATTGAAAAAGATAACTTGACATTTAGAAGAGACTAACTGCTGAATCACTCTGGCAATAGGGCAAGGGTCATGCATAAATGTGGACAGATTCGGAAAAATGAGTAGTACAAGAGATGAAATTTTGAAGTAGATGCCGTGCCCCAAGCGAAATGATAAAAAAAAAAAACAGGCCGAGGAAAAGGCCAAAGTAAGTTCTGGATACAACCAATACTGGAACAATTACTGAATGGTGTGTAATGTTGTAAATTGAAGTGAATATGAAGTCAGTTTACTTAAGCTTATTGAATCTTCGAAATGTATTGTCAGTATGACTATTATGATGAGGTTTGGGAATTTTATTTACTGAAATACAAGATAAAACCAATGGAAGTCTAGGAAAAGAAACTAATTACCTAAGAGAGTTGTTTAAGGTTAACATGAAAGACTAAAACTTCGATAGTAATTATTGTTGTTGTTAATGCTGCTATATATCTCGGGACCGAGTAAACCTTTCATCAAAGACCTTCCAGCCACACCCATTCCCATTTCGTTTTGGGGAATACTTTGTTGCAGAGGTAAGTTATACTGTATGACGTTTTTCTTCTTTAGCAAAAAGGAGTATGATTAAGAGAGCTAGCCGCTATATATGCGTGTTTGAGTGTGTGTGTGTGTGTGTGTGTGTGTGTGTGTTTGTCTGTCTGTCTGTCTATGTCTCTGTGCTTATGGCTCAGTGTGTTCGTGTGTGTGTGTATGTGTTTCTGTGTGTATTTGTGTATCTATGTGTGTGTGTTTGTATGTGTGATATGTGTGCATGTATTATCACAAATATGTATGAAATTAAAGAAATGATAAGAGAACAGGAATGATATAATCAACTTCATTAGCTGTTTCTGCGATGTAAAGCGGAACACTCAACTCTGAGTTCCCTGCAGCTTAGAGCTTACAACTGAAGGAAGTTGATTACGCATGTGTTTCAAATCGAAACCTGTGACCGTACTGGTGCTCCTCCCGTATTATAACCTTTAACCTTTTCAATAGCCATTCTTTTGTGATTGGCTTTTGGTGAAGATAGGAGTTCGATATCACTGCACACTTTTGAGTTTCATGCCGTGGTGTAAATTCGTCTGAGGCCTTGGTTAGCAGGGGTTAAAGTTGTTCCTTGAAACCATCGATTCTAACATCATGTAAATCTCTCAGACGTTTTGGCGGGATATTAAATAGCTGTGGGCTTTTGAATCCCAAGTTGTTGCAGTAAAAGGTCCTCACTCTAGACGGCGGAGACTTTGGAACATTGCAGTGACGTCTAGTTCGAGGGCCGGTTGAACTCTCAGTGCCAAATCCTGAAGTATCTTCCGTATATCACCGCATATATCTCCCGTCTTCGCTCTATGGCATCGTAAGTCTTTCAGTCTCTCCAGCTCTCTCTCTCTCTCTCTCTCTCTCTCTCTCTCTCTCTCTCTCTCTCTCTCTCTCTCTCTCTCTCTCTTTCTCTCTCTCTCTTTCCCTCTCTCCCTCTCTCTCTCACACACACACACTCTCTCTCTCTCTCTCTCTCTCCCTCCCTCCCTCCCTCTCATGCCATTATTAGTCGGCAACGTAGTAGAAGTGCTAGTGAATCAGACAAAATTCTTAGCGGCGTTTCTTCCAGCATAACATTTGCATTTCATCCTTTTGGGATGTAAAATACTTAATTAACTTGCACCTTTCTCCCAAAATTTCAGGTATTGCGTTTAGAGCAAAAAGAATCATTAAACGTCTGTGTTGTGCGATGATTCCTTAAGTCAGTGCATTAACTTCTATTCCTAATAAACAGAGATGACGGTTAGTAAAGATACACTTTATTCCATCAAACCTCCCTTATAGTTTTCTCCTTTTACTCGCTGTAAGTAAATACACATAGAACAAACCTGACACCAAAACTCACAGAACATTGTTGGTATGCATTTTCATTAGTGAATCATAACCTCTCAAAAACTACTTACACATTTCCCAACATCTTATCTACCAGTAATCTACTTGTTTGAAATAATCATCTATCGTTCTTCCTGCGAAACTTGTCACACGATCAGATACGAAATTAATGATATGATATGATTACTAACAAGAGATATTCAATCATAAACGCGTAACTAAAGTTATATGTAAAGTTCAGGATGAAATATTACAAAATGTATTCAACATTTTTTATCAGACATTTTAGTGTGTTACAAAGCTAATTTGCAGCAATCCTATTTCATGATAAAATAAAATTTCAAAACATATTTCAAAACATATTAGACTTATTACAAACATATTACTTCACAAATGTAGCCAATTACATCTTAATATCACATGGATTACATTGTGAAATATAACAGGCATTTTCCTATACTAAAACGTTTGAATATCTGTTAGAAATATTTCGACATATTATAAAGCATTCAGTCATTTTAAAATGCATTAGGAGATAATGCATCGATATAGATAGTGCATCAGTGTGTGTATGTATGCGTATATATATATATAAATAATATATA
>NC_068990.1:3513558-3514947 GCF_001194135.2 Octopus bimaculoides
TATATATATATATATATATATATGTACATGTGTGTATGTGTGCGTGGATGTGTGTGTGAATGTGTGTGTGTATGCAGCCTTATACATATTTACATACACACATACATATATATATATATGTATATATATATATGTGTGTGTGTGTGTGTGTGTATGTGTGTGTGACTGTTTGGATAAAGATGTCATATGCGAGCTACCACAATTTTATGCTCGAGTAAATTGCATGAGTATGTATAGTATACTGTACCCGAGCCGGCAATTCTTTAGACTTGCTACTCGCTGAGAAAATGTCATAAAACTGCATGAAAATTATAAAGGAAAATACGAATAAAACCTAATAAATGTTCCTAGGAGAAGGGGTATAATTTCGTTCATGAAATATTGTTTCTGACCCTTTGACACGTTCACTATAGATTATTTTTAATGTTGAGTTTAGTGTGTTTAAACTAAATACTGTTATCTAAAAAACGAGTGATAGATGAATGATGGGAAGGATAAGGTACGTTAAAATCTAATGACTTGTGCGTCTTCTAGTTTAATAAAAGGAACTTGTCGAGATTTATGCCTTTCTTAAAGATCCCAGCTCTCGAGTTTAGAATTTCGGTACCGTTCTTCTATCTAATAACGATTTCTTTCGGTTACACAAAACCTGCACTTACCTGACCCATTTATATATGGTTTAGATCTCTCTACGATGTTCCACTTAATATTGAGTGGTATATTGCTGTCCCCCAGGTTTCAGATATGGCTTACTTGCTGAAGTGTATTCCTTTTGCCTAGCATTTGAAAGCAAGTTGATGGTTGTCGTGTATCATTTTACATTCGAATTCGCACAGTCCATTGTAATGGTTTACGGTTCCCTTGTTTGGCGGAACCGAAATGGCCCTGGCTTCGTAAATGACTTAATTTAACCATGAATATTCAGTCTAGTAAGCATGTACCTAAATTCCTGGAGTCAGTATCTTGGTTTGTTACGTGAAACGGTTTGTTATGTGAAAAAGTGATCCAATATTAATTAAATTCTACTTTGTCCTCTATCCTCCTTAACTATTATGACCAATGCATATATAAAAAAATATCCATAATCCTGAAAGTTAATCATTTACCCAACAGCCAGACACATAAGAGAAAATCTTCAACTGATGTTAAGTGAAACTTCCCAACAAAAGTGGCCCCAACACTAAAAACCTTCAAGTATCTCACTTTAAAAATGGGCACTTATAATGTTTATATTTATCTCTCATTGAATTCAGTTTTCCGTTGTTGATTCTATCGACGAGTGATCTGTACACTATCTATATATATCTCTATCTATCTAAATATATGTGTGTGTATGTGTGTATACGTTTGAGTATATATGTATGCGTGTGCCTGTATATATATATATAT
>NC_068990.1:3515017-3523734 GCF_001194135.2 Octopus bimaculoides
TATATATGTATGTATATATAGATAACAATCTCTTGTCTAATAAATATGCAGTGCTTTCATCATGTTAATTTATCACAAAAACGAATTTAATAAAATAGCGCCACCGTAAATGATGATATTTTAAACGACACTCTGCGTCCCTCGTTATGAATTCTTTTTCAGCAAACGTCTAGAATGAAGATAATGACATTTGATATGGCAATAGGTTTTTATGACAGAGTTGAGGCTTGCAGGAGTTATAAAGTATTTCTGAGTTCAAAAACTACAATTTAAGTGCACAACCTTGATTATCTTACGCGAAATTACCCTAATATAAATTACACTGTATCATATTCAATTAGGTCTAATATTGGAAATGAAGGCAAACCAGTTTTCAATGAATTTGCTAGATTTTGCTAGATCATTAAACGAGTAATTCATATTAGCACTCGTACGCGCGCGCGCACACACACACACAGTTAAAAAATAAACCATGGATAATTTATTGACCAAACTCGTAATTTTTTGAAATTAAATCCTCCAGAGGAAACAAGACAACAGTCGAGACACTTCTCACAGACCAATTGAATAAAATAAAAAGGAACTTTTTAGCTTATTTCTAATTAATAACAAAGCTCACAACAGGAGGTTTTCGATACAGGCTAAGAATCCGACATTTTCAACCAGGTTTCCTACAGAAATAAATTGGAAAGCAGTCTTAGTTGCAAGATGGCACTTTTGTTGAAACAATGCGAAAAAATTTCATGAAGTACTGATTACAGCACATACAAAAGAATGTTTGTGCGTCTATACTGCTACATATATATATATACTGCTTTAAACACACACACACATGCGCGCACACACACATACACACACATGCACGCATATGTATGTATATATATATATATATTATATACATGTACGTTGATAGATAGCTAGCTAGATAGATAGATAGATAGATAGATAGATATTCAGACAGACAAACAAAGACGGACAAGCAGTCATGCAGGCTGATAAGCAGGCAGATAGGCAGACAGGCAGACAGAAAGGCAGGCATAGGAACTTGTCTGCTGTATTTTATATATTAGTTTTGAATCATTAAAACAGAAGTAAAATAGACGAATGAAATTAAAAATAAAATAAAATCTCATATAAAATTTAAATACCTTTGTGTTCGTAAACAACAAGAGAGACTAACCAGCATAAAGAAAAATATTTAGATAACTCATGTAGAAAAAGTCACATGGATTGACTAAGTATATTTTAACACAGCTGTATTTCTTCGTTGTGTAGTATTTTGTTCGCTTCACTTTAGTCAGGTCACTTGTATTGAGCCATTTATTTTCGTAAGAACCAACTCAAATCAATCACAACTGACAAGCAATCCACGAAGTGTATTCAACAGAACCAATACGAATGTTTATGAAAGAACACATGATTTTATCTAATAGAGAAATACGTGTAATTTCTAAAGTAGAATTGAACATTACACTTTGAACTTTTGCGTATATTTATTTTACAATGGTAGGAAAAAGAATGGTAATCACCATAGAATTTCTAGAATTTGTTCGGCAAATGAAGATTAGGGTTGATAGTATTAAATTGAAATTTTTTTCTTGCATTTTATTTGTCAGCGTTGTAGAAAGAACATCTATACCAAGATAGGTATTCAAAGCAATAGAAATAGACGGCATTGAAAAACATGTCTATTTTAAAATCTAAAGAATGCATACTATAGTCACATTTACACACTAATGAATATTCAAAATTAAACACAAATACACACACTGACATACACACACACGCATATATATATATATATATATATATATATATATATATATATATATATATATATATATATACCTACATACATACATATATATATATATATATATATATGTATGTATGTATGTAAGTATATATCAAAATATATATACGTACGCACATACACTCGTGTTCATGTGTGTGTGTGCGTGTATGTGCATGTGCAGATGTGTATGTATATGTGTAAATGTATGTGGGTGTGTTTGTTTTATGTGTGCTGTAATCATTTAAGTATGTATGTATAACACATTTGTGAAAAAAAAATACAATCGAATTCAAAAATACCTTCTACAATATAAGATCTCCAGACAGGCGCAGTAAACATCTCTAAAGTTTCTAGGGAATCGTTATATGAAATTTTCGAGTGCTAACATCGATTAAACCTTCGGTATACAATTCAGCTTGCAAATCAACCGTATATATTCACCATAATGTTCAGAACTCTTGGCATAGCTATCTTTCTGCTGACTTTGCGTTTCTAGAGTTGAATCAATGGTGAAATTTCTCTAGGGAAAAAATAGAGAAATAATTAGATAGATAGATTACCGTTTTTCATATAGACGTCTGTTTCTAGCAGCCAAATATTTGCAGCGAGCTGCGAAAAATTCACATTTGGTATATATCTTTCTACGCAAAATGAAACAACGTACTACGAAAATTCAAAATTGTACGTTATTTTCCTGACCATAGAAAGTTCAGAGGTTATCGAGGTACAGTGTGATGGTTCGGTTACCACTCACCTATGTCTTTCTCGAAATAGTTTCATCATTGACTTTGGTATATGAACATATTTGTTACAAAAACATAGCCGTATCAAATGTTGGGAATTTTGTTTCATCTCTCTCTGGCTCTTTCTGTCTTTGTAATTGCGTATGTGTGACTCTCTTTGTCACTCTATATCTACCTATCTATTTACCTATGTATGTATGCATCTACACACACACACACACACACACACACACACACACACACACACATATATATATATATATATACACACAATGCAGATGGATGGCTGTATATATGTATATGTGCATACATCAATGTTGAGATACTGAGTTTATCTATTCATAAATGAATATTTGTATGCATGTATATGTGTATGTGTGTGCGAGCACGTATGCATTTTTGTTACTACTACAGCCCTTCCCAGGTGATTAAATACGTTCATCAGTTTTTATCACATTTCTGACAAATTTAAACTGTGCGTCCGAAGAATTTACATCACGACGATCTTACTTCGCCTTGTCCTAGTATATTTCTTGACCCTCTAAAAACCACAATTGTCTCAGTTCACAAATGAATGGGTATTACTCTAGTATTTGTTCATTTTCAGTGACAAAGGCAAATCCTTTTTATTTTAATCATTGTAGTCGAAAAGATTATTTTCCTACCAAAATAATTATATGTGATACCCCACAGCTCTTCAATATCTTTCCAAAACGCCTGAGAGATCTGCATGGTGTGGATGTAAGCGTCTTTAAAACAACAGTGGATTTCTTCCTGTCAACGATTCCAGATGAGCCTACCTCTCGGCAGGAAACACAGATGAGGGCAGCGGTATCAAACTCCCTCACATATAAGAGGAGGCTTCAAAAAATAGTGTAGGACAGTTAACAGTGGTGCCCCAGCATGACCGCAGCTTTGAAGCTGAAACATTTTTAAAGATATAATAAATAAATTGGACATAGTATAGCTACTATACATACAAGATGTAAGTCTAGCTCTCTTTCTTTCTCTCTCTCTCTCTCTCTCTCACACTCTCTCTCTCTCTCTCTCTCTCTCTCTCTCTCTCTCTCTCTCCAGTCTCTGCGCAGTTTTTTTTTTTTTGACGGACACAGAAGAAGCATCAATAAAACCAGCATCAGTCATCTACTGACTTTGGATTTTGCAGCTACGCTCCTCATCAATACCTCTCCTTGTTTTACTGCTTGAAATGAATATTGCCTCTTCTACAACTGTGTACTTTCAACACTTTCTTTACAATGAAAAACATTGAGCTAAATAATAATTAGCTCCATATTGCGATAATTATTATTTATTCTTAATTGATTAATATATCGATTACATCATTTTGATCTTGAAACTTTCGTTTAAGATTATAGACTCCAACTAGAAATAAAAGTTACGATATTCATGATAAGAAAATGATAGTTTGAGGCTCGATTTTCAATATTTTAAGCTAGTATTACATATGATAGAATGGTAGATAGAATGGTAGATAGTATGCAGACATGGTTCAGCGGCGGATTCAATGACGTAGTGCATTTATTATAATCATTCTGTGTTTTGTGTTTTGACTTTGATATTTATCACTCTAGAGACAAGAAAGTAAACATTAATAATATACTGAGATCAAACCGATCGAGTCTAAACGCTTGTCTACAATATGTAGACGAAAAGTAATCATTAAGATTACATAGACGAAATTAATCATTAAGATAACATGGGTTTATCGTTTTAATTATTGATTTCGTACATTGGCACAAAGCAACAAATATGTAAGGGGGTGTTGTATAGTCGATTAAATCGACCAAAGTGTTTGGCTTTTACTATTATTCTCAGCCATGGAACGATAAAGGCAACCTTTGCCTCGGTGATATAGGTCAAAACATATAGGGGAAAAAAATACTTCAGTTTTAGTCGTGGTCCAACACTTTTAATGGGGAAATTATTGAAAAACAGGCAAATGTAAGTTGTTGGAATTTTTTATCTTCACTATAATCAACGAAATTCAATCATTAATAAAATAATTTTAATGTAACCTTATAAATATAACATGCCGTAAATATGTGTACAACAGGCTACAATACCGTCTAACGCAGACAGTGACTGTTTCATGCAGAGGACTGCATTATGAATTTATAGTAACGGTAGTGAGTCGAAACACATCACATGCACCGACTTCTACACTAATACTGCTTTTAGATCGATTCAGATTCCGAAAATTAAAGTTTTGCAATAGTTTAGTAATAGTTACGAATGTATTACATTTTCATTAAATTTTATTTTTGAGATATAGATTTATTTTTATTTTTAGTATCGAGGTAGATATTCGAATTCGCAAATCGAAACAAGCGTCACGAAATAGATTTAGAAGGAGAAAATAAATTTAGCCTAGTCTGTCTCATACAACTCGCTTTTTCAATTCCCATGGTAGTTTTCTCTGTGCTAACTTTTTATCTTTGTTGTTTTGGTTAGAGATCTTACCGTTGTATATCTCAACTGCCATACCTAATCATGTAACTATCAATATATCCATATATCACTCCGTCTGCTCACCTAGGAGAGATTTTTCTATTTGACTATCCCGTGTCAATGTCCTCCCAAGTTACCCAGATATATATTTTTATCCATGCATCTACTAATATGTGTGTATGTGTGTGTGTGTGTTGAGTCAGTTATTTACTTAAGCGCAGTCACGCTATGGGACTGCCTACATGCTTCAGTTAACCATATCGATCCATGTACTTCTTTCAATTTCGTGCTGGCGATTTTGTCGAAACACTATCTTTCGTGACGGAAAGAAAACCAATATACTCATCTTTTGTTTTATAGGCCAGAGTACACGGGAACGTATACTCCGAATACGGTAGAATTGAATACATACATACATACTTACAAACATACATATCGACATGCATATATACATACATATATACATCATACACACACACATTTATATATACATAGATATATATGTACGCATATAGAGACAGAGTGATAGATAGATACACACATACATACATACATGCATACATAGACGTGCAGTCTCAAACATACGAGAGTAGATGTCCTCATATACATGTTTAGAAATATATATATGATATGTATGTTTATGGCAATGTAGATATATATATATATATATATATATATATATATATATATATATACACACGCACATACATTATATGTCAATGTATGTGTTTATGCATGTATGTATTATGTATATATAATGTTTGTATAATATCCGTTCCTGCAAATCGATCAATTTAATAGGTTTATCTTAGTTTATTCTTCCAACGAGAAATGCATCTAGCGTTAGTTCTGCCTGTTGTCCTATATTCCTTGGTCTCTGCTAGTTATCTTCGTATCTCAATCTATCTATCTATCTATATGTATGCACACCTCGTTCATTCGTTGTCTTTTTGTGTTTCTACATATATTTTTGATTATGTATCTCCTCATCCATGTATCTATTTATATTACGTCATGTCATTGTTTCAATGAGTAAATATTCTGATACATCATCTGTGTATCTAGAAAAAAAAAAGAAGTTGGAGCGTAGAAGTTAACTGTTCGATGTTGTCTATGTACATGCATCACCAATGAAGCTTATATAGGAGGAAGATATCACTGGTGTAGTTAACGACAGCTAAAACATTCAGAAAATGGAAAATATGGTAAAGGTAGTGTTGATGCAGAGAAGAAAAAAAGAAGAAAAAATAAGAGAAGTTATTGGGGAATTATCACACAGAATATATAGAAAAGTAAATGCTATCAAGGAGAATGCAACAGATGCTTGCAGCAAATTGTAAATTCTCTTTAGTGAGAAAAAAAAAACAACCACGCAGCAGAATACAAAAAAGCGGCTACCATATATGCGAGAAGTTTCGTAGTCTGAGCATATCGATATCGCCTGTAGAATAACAATAAGCTGCGTAAAGTATGATCTGAAATACATATAAATCTAGATCGAACAGTTAATTGGGGGCAATGCAATATATTCAAATGTCAGGAGTAATATTACCTCGAACATGTAATAGATTTTATCATTATTATAATCACTATTATTATTATTATTATTATTATTATTATTATTATTATTATTATTATTATTATTATTATCATTATCGGTTCTGGAAGCATGCTCGTCTTGCTCGTAGGTTTAACCTTTAATTTGCGTCTCCAAATGTTGTTAACTGCTTATTTACAAACGCTTGTTAAAACGACCACCATTGTATAGGTTTGATTTCCCGGTTTATTTGTTTGTTGATTCACTTTTGGTGACGCAATTTCAAAGAGAGAATTTTCATTTTGTTTAGGAAACAATATTTTCCATAAGCAGACATGGCGATGCAAGCCTTGCTAAAAGGCATGGAATAGAAAGTAAGAGGTAGCTTTGACACTTCAGAGTCCTCCGTCTTCTACCCTGAAATGAAAGGGGAAGTGAGCTCTTACTAAGTTCAAAGTACACTGGGCAACACTACCTCTGACAACAGTAGCAGCAGCAACCCAAACAGCAACACTGCGCGGGAATTTAATTCCAATTATGAAGCTGAATTCCCTGCAAGAAATAAGACAGCACTACTTCATTGTGAGAATTTTTAACTTGTTGAAGACTGTATCTACACATACGGGAGTAATTTTAACTTTTCTGCATGCATTTGATACGTGACGCCATGTTGAAAATCTGTTCCTGTGTGTATTACAGATCCGGCTGACTTCCTTTGAACGCGCGCCCCAAACAGTTCGGCAAAGTGCCGAAGAAATTCCGCACACATCTGCATGGATTCGAGTAGCATGCGCCCGTCCTGGCTTGCCGAAGGATAAATAATGTATTCATTGCCAGGTAGAGCTTCTGCCTCACAGGCCCATTGAACGACTTTCATTTGACCTGATGCAGGCGTTATACTTTTTGAAGAAGTGATGATTGACACTTTACGCTCCGACCAAACCCTCACCGAATTTTTCAAGTAACTCTTGAAGTAGGTCGTTATAATATTAACAGACGTGCTTCTATTTAGTAAAAATGTTATTTTATACTTTCGTTATTTATTTAGCTTTGAAATAGCAGAATCTATTATTTATCCAACCATCTAACAGTTCTTTGGTAATTTAGCCACTCTTTCATATAAGTAGCCACCCTAAATAAAAAACACAAAGCTATTTTATTAGTTTCCTGATATTCTTTAGAAGTTATGCTTCTAAACATGAAATAGATATACTTTATCAATGTGTTCTACTAGCAGAAAACCTTCACATTCCTATTTTCGTGTTAAATTAAATCTTTTGTATCGAATTTCTGGGTGTCTTTTCTTAAAGTAGCCAATACTCAAATATTTTCCAATTTATTCTTGTTAATCCAATTTGAAGTTGAAGATATTATGAACTTGAATAACAAGATTATTGATATATATTGACTTTATATGTTGCGTTTATTTAATTTGAACTGTGAATCTAATACTATTAAAATAGTTCGTACTGATATATTTTTTTATCTTGCTCTTCGTCTAATGCATTAGCTCTTACAATTTAAAGCTATATGTTGATGTTTTAGTAAGTAAATTGATTGGAGAAATAGAACAATATGCTCGATTATTGAGTTGTCTGCCTACTCTTAAAAATGATAAAATATTTTTTTCTCCATTATGTCTAACGTGGGCTTTAGGATATCCATTACACTCATAGAAATTGTTTCATTTTTAATTCTATTATATCACCTTCCCACCAAACCTCAGTACATCTATTTCCCCATCAACCAGTAACGCTCGTGCAACTATACTAACATACGTCTGTCATGCGCGCACATATAAGTTCTAAAGTCATGAATATATATATGTATAAAACACACCAGATAAAAGCACAAATACGTTTACACTCAACTACGAGAATCTACATATTTACGCATACGCACACAAACCCATAATAGCATCCCATACACACTTGTGCACGCACGAGTGTACAGCTGGCACTCACACGTATTCGCACACACCACACACACACACACACACACACACACACACATATATATATATATATATACGACGGGCTCCTTTCGGTACCCGACTACCAGATCTACTCAGAACGCTTCCGCTCAAACTGCCACGCAGTTAGACAAGCTGGAACCATGTGGTTAGGAAACACACTTCTTACCAGACAGCCACACCTTCGTCTATATATATATA
>NC_068990.1:3524149-3543692 GCF_001194135.2 Octopus bimaculoides
ACACACACACACACACACACACACACACACACACACACACACACACACACACACACACACACACACATATACATATACGCATACATATATGCAACCATACATACATATATATTTTAAATACGGTGCTTCTTCTATTCTCCCACATTCAGAGTGACGCAGTAATAAATATTAAAAAGAATTGGAACAACACGAATTATTAGAAATTCACTTTTGTTCAATAATAGCGACATTATATTCGAAAAAAAAAAGGCGATAGATTTCAAAACATGATTTTACTAATGAAATTAGCGTTTGTTTACGGTGACAATATGGAAAATATTTCCAAATGACTTGTTGCAGAAAATGCTTCAATACAATAACATGTCTGCCTTCTGCAATTTAAAATAACCTATCGCTTTAGACACAAATTTGGTACATGGAATAAAAAATAACATATCGATTTTTGTCTCGCTTTTGTCCTCAATACATATACACATATATGCATACATACGTATCACACACACACACACACACACATATTTGTTACACCAGTAACTGAGAAGCCACTGTTCTTCTATGCTGGAATACGGGGCTGGACTCCTGCCACTGAAGAAGCTCTCTTCATTGAAATCACCTGATGACACAGTTTCAGCGTCCTGCCACTCGATTATAGTCTGCTACGTTATATTTGCGAGCATGCTATACACTTGTGGGCGCTCTAATAATACATCCACTTGCTTCTTGGTATTTATACTGCTTCCGTCTCTAGGACTCAGTCCAAAAGTGTCCCCACCTTCCAAGAAAAAAACATTCAAATATTTCCCTAGAAAAGGATTTTATTTAGTAGATCGGAAATTGGAGATCGGAGGTGCTAGAAATTATATGGTAAATATTAGTGCAGTATCTTGTTTGCCTATATTCCAGTAATAATTCTTCACTAAATAATTAGTATTCTTTGTATGTAAAACTTTACATATTCAATAATGCATTCTATATCTAGGAGAATATTATCTACATGTAAATTTTAGGTTGACATGTATAGCTAAAGATTTGGATTTCACATGAGGTGGAAGTATTCTAAGATATTTCGTACAATACCTTGAACTTACACATCTATAAAACATATCTATAAAATATAAGCTATAACAAACGAATCCCTATCTGTTTCCTGTGTGCGTGCATGCGTGCGTGTGTGCGTGCATGCGTGCGTGTGTGCGTGAGTATGTGTTTGTGTATGTATGAATGTGTGTATGTATGTATGTTTGTATGTATGTCTGCATGTATGTAAGATCGTTCACAAAGTTTGTTTCGACCTCAAGTCATTATCAAGTGCTATATTTTAAAGCTTAATGCGAATTTTAAAAAATTTCGACATGCAACATATATATAGTAAGTACTAAGTAATACTTATGATACTCGTCAGTAAATAAAAAAAAAGTATAAGTAAAGAAAATATTTACGTCTAGCAGGTTTCCAGTAAGAATTACTTTGGAAATAGGCAATTTCTTTCTCTTTTATTCCTTTCTATTTTATGTATTTTAATGGTGGCATTTATCAAAACATGTTCGTCTTATGCATTGGCAGGTTGATGGTGGTTGTAGAAAACTGCTGGCAGTGTAGCTAGTATAAGTAAAGCTCTTTCCCGGGTCATATAGACACATAAGGCCGGTTTCCCAGTTTCAATGGCGTATATATTCTCCACTTGGACTGGACGCCGGCCCGTCGCAGGATTACTCATTTTTGCCAGTTCAGTGGACTGGAGCAACGTGAAATGAAGTGTTTGGTCAAGAACATAACGCACCCCTGGTCCAGGAATCGAAACAACAATCTTACGATCATGTGTGCAAACACCCTAACCACTAAGTCACGTACCTCCAGTGTAGGTAATGCTAGTCTCAGTCAGTTAAGGATAATATTATCATAAATGTTGAAATGATTAGAAATCCACTGAAAACAATGCTCTTACCGGTATTCATGAATTTAATTGCGTTTGTGTTAGCGATGATAATGATGCCTTCCATATGATATATACTAATAAAGGCTGTGAGCAGAGGGAATAGTTATCTCACCCGACAAATTGCTTAGCAGTTCCGGCTCTTTACTATTTCTAAGTCCATATTCCGCAGAGATTGACTTTGCCTTTCGTATTTTTAGGGTCATTAAATTAAATATCAGTCGAACACTGGGGTTCATACAATCGAGTGGATCCTCTGCTAACGATCAGATTGTTCCTATAGTACAAAGAATTAATAATAATAAATATTAATAATTTATCGATAACGAGATAAGCATAAGCAAAAGAATCTTTACCAATATTAGCATTAGTACTAGTAATACCAGTGGTAATGAGAATGGAATTAGAATTAAATATATTTGTAAATAACAGATATAAATAACTATTAATACGGGTGGAACGATCTTTCTTGTAAATTTTAAATAAAAGCATATAGAATATTACACTCGCCCCATGTATTGAGTACTCTATTTGAACCAATTTCAACTCAGGTAATATCAAGTGCGTGTGTGTTTGTATGCGTTTCTGTTTGATTCTGTTTGTGTGTGACCCTGTGCTTACGTCTGCATATGAAAGTCGCCTGCGCAAATTCAGTTCCTCTAAGCGATGAACTTCGTGACAGGCATTGCACAAAACTCATTAAATTATCGGAGCAAGCAATTAGTGTCTATGTAATTTAAACAACTGTGAAGTAGCGATATCAAACGCACCACAAAATAATAATATTTGGTAGAAATCATTTTCAGGGGCGTCTAAAAACACCAGTGACATGTCATCGTGTGAGTGGCAGTTGGAATATAGACAGTTAATTGTTTAGCCACGCTATATAGAGATATTATTGATATCACGAGCGCGAGCGATTGGTATAGCAATCATCTCGGAATGGACGTAGTAGAAAAGATATAACTTTATAGATCAACTTGAAACAGTTAGTCTTAGAAAGGTAAAGAGAAAATATGAGAAAAAGAACACATATATGTATGCATGTATATATGTATGTATGTATGTATGTATGTATGTATGCATATATGTATGTATGTTTGCATGTATGTATGCATGTATGTATTATGTATTTATCAATGTATACTTATACATATATGTATATATATATATGTGTATATATAATTTATATACATATAGATATGTATATGTAAATATAAATATATATATATATATATATATATATATATATATATACACACACATATATATATTGCATATATATATATGTTTGTGTGTGTGTGTGTGTGTGTGTGTGTGTGTGTGTGTGTGTGCGTGCGCGCGTATATGCAATATACGCGCCCATAGACAAATAGATATGTAGGTACATACAAATATACATATATACTCATACATATAATTTTTCTCTTAGTATGGAATACAATTGATATGATAGATATAGAGCCATTAAGTAAACATAACTCGTATATGAATACAACATAACACAACTTCATAAATAAGGATAACCACATTATAGTTAATAATGAAATTATATACTTAGCTGTATAAAATATATTCTAAATTGTTCCGCCATTTAGATAGAATATATTCATTTTGTTTGTTTCATTCTTTCTTCTTTTTTTCATTCAAAACAAGTAGCGTTTAGAAAAGAAATTCAAATGGTTTAATATGGCTGGAAACCTAGACGTAAACATCACGAATGTAACATTAAGTCATATTTTCCTTCGATGTTTCCAATAGTTTGAACAAAAACTGCCTGAAAAGTCATTCAATAACCCTTTCTTTACAAAGCAGTCGGCAGTGTTAAATATTCTGTACCAGGAGAAACATAACGAATATCCGCATCGATAGCCATTATGTGTGATCTTTACTTCATTTAAATATTTGACTTTTTCTATTGTACGAGCAATAAATACGAAAACCGAAAACTTTATATTCATATATCATCTGTATATATAGTTGTGTAAATACTATGACTAAAGTGTATTTCGTACACACGCACGCACACGCACACACACACGCACACACACACACACACACACACACACACACACACACACACACACACACACACACACACACACACACACACACACACACACACACACATTAAAGTTCTCCTTCTTTGTCATATGCCTGGAGTATTAGCGTATTGATACTCGCGTTTCATTTGTAGTAATATATTCATTCGGAGATCTTTGCTATTAGTTTTTAAGTTAGCGAGAAACCTAGTGATAAATGCGATAAAAAAAGAAGAGGGAAAATGAAACAGACAGACAGAAGAACTCATGTTGCTCGGGAACAGCCATCAGACGCATCGAAGAAAATATGTTGCAATAAGAATTAACTATTACAGAGACTTTTTCATCTCCAGCCAACTATTCATTGTCATTCCTTATCTTACTGTTTCTTCCTCTATCTCTTTGATTATTTCACTCTCAGGTTATATGTAGAATTCCTTTACTCACTGGCTGCCTACAAACCTAGTATGTCTGCTCATCTTGCACCTATTGTATTAACACTTTACCTGTCTCTATTGTACATTCCACCAAACTTACTCTGTTTTTTTCCCGCTGGAGAAAGAAACCAACCAACCAGCCAGCTAAAATTTATATCGGCTATTATCAAATATATATATATAAGCATGTTGTGTGGTTGGGGAGGACGGGCGTGCACCTGCATGTGGATAACATATCTTCGTTTATGACTGAAAAATTACGAAAAGTTCCGAAAACCAAAATATAAGATACCATCCCAAAAATTAATACTACACAAGCATTAAAATGTATATTATACTCAGATAAAGAAGCACTTGCATCCGTACAGACACACGCACAATATACACACCCATATTATGATATTATTATACCCTTATCATTAAACGTTTGAGGCGTATTTTCCAGTATGTGTCCTGCGTTTGTGACAAAGAAAGTCATAAGAAATAGATGAAGCTTTATATTTTATAACACACACACACACACACACACACACACACACACACACACACACACACACACACACACACACACACACACACACACACACACACACACACACACACACACACACACACACACACACATATATATATATTTGGGCTTTGTGAGTAGATTTGGTACACGGAAACTAAAAGAAGCTCGTAGAATATATATATAATTCCTTCCCTAATTCTTCAATCCTGCTTCAATCTGCTTCCTAAATTAAGTACCAGTTGCGTACGGGGATCGGTCTAATCGAGTCCCAAAACATTTTGGGCCTTGTGCCTAGAGTAGAAAATATTATTAAATGGAAATATACAGACAGAAGAAAGGAACGGACACTAAAGTAAGCTTTCTCCTCTTGTATAAAGTTCTGTTACTGAAGAGAGAGGCTGAAAACTCAACTGAGCTAAAGTTTGTCAAATAAGAATACTTATCTTAAACTCTGTCTTTCTCCCTCTCTCAATTCTTTTTTCTTTATGTATATTTCTTCCTCTGTCTCTCACTTTGTTTCTCCTACTTCACTCTTAATATTTTACTCTGTCTTTCTTTCGTCCCTCTCACACTACCTCTGTTCTTTTTTTATTCTATCTCTGTCTATTTACTATTCTATGGTTGACAAATTATTGATTATTTGTTCCACACAATTCATTGCATCCTGTCAATGTAGTATGACATAATTACTTCGGTTTAAATAGAGGACAGATTAAATATTTCTTCAATTACAACTTTGTAATAAAATTTACTAGTAAAATTACGTAAATTTAACAGACATTAATTTTTCGAAGTAGCAGAGGGTAAAATTCCAATAAAAATGATAAAAGCATGGAGTGAAACTGCTCCGTTGGCCCGACAATAACTCTATAAACGAACCAATTTATAGGTAATTTAAAACTACTATTGATTTGCTAGTACGGGCAGTTTTAATTACCTCTTCTTCAGTTTTAAACAATTAAGATGTACCGCATTGACTAACCTTTAAATGGTAGAATTTCTACAAGCACACACCGAACAAATATATTTAGTTGATGATAAATACCCCATTGTTAACTAAATCTAATTTCCTGTTGTAATTGAAGTTAACAGAAAATAGAAAGAGATATAATGAAGTAGCACACTGAATTCATGAACTTAGTGTTGCTGACGTTGTTGTGTAGTCCCAGAACAGATCCGGTTCAGCAAACCTATAGTAAAAAGCGTTCCAGACTTAACAATATTCTCTTTATCCACACATCGTGCATCGGTAGACATATTAACTAATTCATCATCGACCTTTTACAACGTTAGAGTGCGTTCTGGGAGAGATATGGCTGCTATATCTAACAGAACAAGTAACTGTGCAGAGACTGCCTCCTTGGCTTGAATATCGACCTGTTTTGTAAAGTGATTCAACATCAATTTATTTCGCTATCTGTATTTGATGGCTGGAGACAATTGCTTCGTATCCTAGCTAATAAGCACATAAAATCTGTGTAGTACTGTAATCATCCTCAACAGTATCAGCATTGTTATCATTCAACTTCAGTTGCTTGTTCTGTTTATTATAATTGGGGAGGGTACGGACCATGATGGGTGACTGGTGAGAATCGACTTCAAATCAGTGGCATTAAACGTTTCGAGCTCAAATCCCACCGATGTCAAATTTGCCTTTCATCGCGTCAGGGTCAATTAAATAATGCACAAGTCAAGTACTGCAGTCGGCAGCATCGACTTACACTCTGTCACTTCAATATTACTGGTCTTGAGACCAAATTAGAAAGCATTATTAAAGGGGGTGCTGGACTAGCAGAGCATTTAGACTTTTCGAAAATTCCTTGCAGTATTTCTTCCGGATCGTTACCATCTGAAATGAAATCCCGTCAATGCTTTTCTTCCTTTCAGTTGTCGATAAAACAAAGTATCAGTAGAATTTTTGGATCATGTTAACACTAGCCCTTTTCAGGCAAAAGAATCGTCGTGTTAACAATAGCGTTCTTCAGGCAAAATAATCTCTGATTTTAGCCTAAATCAGAGATTATTTTTACGATTGTCTAGGCGCGGATTTGAATGGTGAGGTGGCAGCATCGGAAAACAATAGCTGTAGTATTTCTTCTGCCTATTTATATTTTTAGTTCAAATCCTGCCTTAGTCAAATTTAATTTTCATTCTTTTGGGGTCAATAACATAGTGTACAAATCAAGGACTGGCTTAATTGGTATCAACTTATCCCCTCCTGCAAAATTCAGCCCTTGTTTCTACACTAGAAGCAGTTATTATTTCAGAGGCTTAGGGGATGTTTTGTGTGGTAATAAATCATACTTTCGAACATTAGTAAACCACAGTGTGCTTACAAAGATATATGCGATAGCAATTCTTCAAGCACAAGAGATGTTAAAGGCATTGTATAATATATAAGTTACACGAATTAAAATAAATTAAACACAAGCCACACGGGAATAAATAACAATGACATAAAACAGAACAGACAAACGCCTGCGTTGTTCAGGATACTCCACATTCCTAACTACACTTGCACAATGTTTATTCACCGTGTATTGTTCAGCAGAAGATTCTGGAGTCTACTGTGAGAAGTTCTTTTGTTCCACTAGACAATTCAGGAGACACGTTGTCGCCAACTATGATATTATGCGTCTTACGAAATTTGAAATATTCTGTTCTTGTGATGCTGTTGAAAATGTGATCCCTCTTCCTTCAGGGTTCATAATTTGTTTGGACATTCTTTGCTTCCCTGTATTAGAGTTTAATGAACGCTTTGTTATTCTTACGAATTGCTACTAATCTAAAGACGCTGAGGTTCAGATTTCGTTCCACTCTACAGGAGATCTGTTTACCATGACATGGAATGGGCACTTGGTCAGCAGAGAAAGTGTACCGCACTTCGCGTTTTTTTTTATAGCACTTGTTTCATTGGCCTGTGTGTCTGTAGAGTGTTAGTAGATAACATGAGCAGCAATGGCCTGGATTTGGCTCTGAGCATCGGCGAGAACAATCTTTGTATGGTTGTACAAACTGAGTGGAATTACCTGTTTGAGACACATTCTACAGGCGTACAAGCGCAACGGCAAAACCATTCTGAGATGCGTTATGGGAGGGACGAAAATTCTCTGCACGCCCTGGATCAATATCTGTGCGTTAAAAAAGTATACTTTTGTGTCAACTAGATGCTGTCGCATGTAGAACAAATCCAGATGTCTCCCGAGTTTATACTGAAATTGTGACGATCGACGCACGACCTTCCTTTTGCAAGTAAGATGGGAAAATGTTTCTTTGCTTTGTGGCTGTAGTGAGAAATGTAGCTTTGTGGATTCATTTGAAAGCGTTGCAGACAGGAATTTTCCTATCCAGCCAAGCTCTCATTATCTTCAAGTACAACTTGAGGAGAAAAGTGAAAGTGGAGAGGGAGACGTTGCCTTTTAGTGTGTTAATCGAATGATGGATAATAGTGGTATGACTGTTGAGCCTAAATGGGCCTACTCCGAGTGCTTTTCTGAGTAGGAGGAAATGAGGTAGAAGCAGGTAGTACGATGCCATCAAAATGGCAGAATAATTCAAGTCATTTGTGTTGGGTTCCCATCGAATTACCCAAGGTGGACTCCCTTGTTGCTGGAGATTTTATACCTACTGAAATCTATTAATATTTTGGGATGTTATGTATAAATTTTTATATCTATATATTTATATAGATATACCTTTAGTAATGTTAATTTGTTGTTTGATCGAGGTAATCACCAGATTTTGTTTTGTGCGCAGTGTTGCATCCTGTTATATTGCCCACAATGTCTCGTACCCTCGGGCAAAATAAAGAAATCTCCATCATCAACACCACCACCACCACCACCATCATCATCATCATCATCATCATCGTCACCATATTCAACCTCATCGTTGTTGTTATTATTATTATTATTATTATTATTATTATCATCATCATCATCATTGCTGTTGTTGTTGTTATTTATCTACTACTACAACAGCAGACGAAGGTCTGTGTCACTAAGGTTTCACAGTATTGCCGTTTTGGTGTAAACAATTGTGCTTCATTTATAGTTTACTCTGTTAAACAAAAATGATGTTTAGTAATTTATAGCACCCATGTACGTGTCGTTTACAAATCTAAGTATCGCAAATATTCATTCTACCGTAACACATTTACCAAACCAGTTTATCTTAGATATTTGAAAGTCTAACACAGGCATATATGAAAAGAACGAATAAATTGTTAGATATTTACATTATTCGTGTATATGTGTGTGCGTGAGTACGGGTGTCTATTTTCTATATGGAAAGCAAAGTTATAATATTTTAAGGCAATTTATCTTTTTGCCATTACCAGGTTACAGACAGATAAGTATTTGCACACATACAAGTGCGGGCTCGCACACGCACACACAAACACACACACAAACTCATACACAAAAAAAACACACAGAGACACATAGACACACACACAGAAATATGTATGTGCGCATACACACACCTCACACGCGCGCGCGCACACACATAGAAATATATATGTGCACATACACACACATTACACACGCACGCACACACACATACACACAATCGACATTGTTATTCGTTTAGATTCAATTTCAAGAAGAATATTAAATATCAAAACTAATGAAATTTAAGTCCCTAAAATAAATAAATATCTGTTTTAATAGCGCTTAAAGTTAATACATCTAACTTTAAAGTTATTGTAGTCATATCATTTGTAATCATTACCAATGATTTAATCACAACCAGAAGACAATATTTTTGAGGAAATTCTATTAAAAGGTTGCACTTTTCATGAATACACTCTTTTTTAATTTTGGAAGCTTTTCATCAATGATACCAACAACGTTATCATTGATCCAACAAGACGACAGTCTCTAAGTTGTCATCGACATCCTAGAAATAGTAACAGAATCGTCTTCTTGATTTTTTATTGGCTCGTGTAAAGATACATGTGGAAAACCGGATCTTTGACGCAAAAACCAAGACAACTGAGGTTGTAATAAATAGAATTAATGCTGAATGTAAATATATGATTGAAAAGTTTACCAGAATAAAGGCTTTTCACATGTTGATACTAGCGAAAGAAGGCTTCCTCTATATTTGAAGAAAATAAAGATAAATTATCCAAAACAATGAGTGACTGTCTTCTTGCTTGAATGTGATCAAAATTATTTATCAATTTATCTTCATAACCTTTGCCTGTATTTCAAGCCTTTTCATCCTCCTACTGAGTGATTTAGATCAAAGTTTTTATGTATTAATTCGTACTTCCTTTGTACAGTATTCTATTTCCTTTACTTGACATGTTCAGCGGAATTAAAAACTAGTGTATCGTCTTCTGAATTCTTGTACTATATATTGATCTAAATTTTGGTTTCCAATATTTGGCATACAAAATATCACGAGGCTCAAGTAAAAATCAAGTTTGAAAATATACTATGTGTTTCAAAATATAGGCAAAAAGAAGTACACATACATTTTGGAGAGAGCACAAGTAAAAGCAGTGCATGATTGATACTTATTTTATCACCTCTGGTACTTGGCTGGCATGTCTCTTATCGATTCATAGGGTATTTTTCATATACATTAGTCTTCGTGTTTTCTACAATCATTATTAACAAAGCTACAAAACTTGACTAAAGGGGAAAGTTTATTATTTCCAACATGAAAAGAAATGATATATGAATATTTGATGAAAAGCTTGTTTCGAAATTTGAAATTCTGGGCTTGTCACAAACATTTTTGTTTCTGGTAGAGTTTAAACCTTTATGGTACAAATGTGAAATCAATGAGGAATAGTGACATTTTTTGTGTGATTTAATTTGGCTTTCTTGTTGTAAAGTTGACTGGTACGTCTTTTATCAGCAGACAAAGTCGAATGGAGTGGGGAAAGTCTACACCGCTCTATCTAAAGTCAGATATAAAGGAACAAACTAATACAATCTACTATTTTAGCAGCCACTCTACCTACTCCGGCATCCGCTGCACTTTTGCTCTCTTTTTTTATTCGTTCATGTTAATTATATATTTTTGGGCTCATCTTAGGGATGTATATTAAAGTGTAAGAGATCTAGCTAGGACACGTTAATAATGAGTGAGCTGGTGGAAGTCAGCTAACATTGTACGTAACTGAATAAATAACACAACATGGGACTAAGAATCTTTGTATCAAACAAAGTAAAATATGGCGATTAGTAGACAACCTATGAAAATATCATTTTCAGATGAATTTGCTAAAACGAAGAGACAACCCAAACCAAAGTTCAGTAGCTATTCTTCATATACGGTTTCCGGAAAACATTGTTTCTTCCAGAGAATTGCAAGCTATATTCTTTAAATCTTGTCAATCGCAAAGGTTTATGAAAGAGTTAATAAGCAAATAAACCGTGTGAGGCTGAGTATGTATACCATCATATAAACAAATGGTTAACAATTTAACTTAAGTTATATGTTGTTTCTGAGGAGAGTCATTCGCTTTGTGTGCCTTATTATTTTACACACACACCGGTTCAGTTTCCAATCATTTACTTCTTTATTGTTTCTAAAATTGTCGTTGCATCTTGCAACCTCTTCAATAGTCGTTGATTCTGTCCGTTTAAATCCCAATACGAAATTAAATCATATGCTTTGCTGATAAATAAAACAATGTCAAAGAAACGCCTTGTTTGTATTTTTACTTTGTTTTCCATCGAGTTATTTCATCAGCTATTCTAAAGTTTTGGATCGTTCTTTTTATATATATATATATGATATATACATGTGAAAACCTAGGGATAACCAGATCAGTAGAGTGCTGCACAGGACACAACGGAGAATATGGTTGTGGCCTGTTATGTTGTCTGTTCAAATTTTGCATGTGCTAATTTGGAATTTCAGCATTCCAGGTTTCGATGAAATAAATATATGCAAATTGTAAGGAACTCTATATTTCTTCCTATATCCCATCTAAATGGAAAAGATAAGTATGGAACACTCTGCTCATGGGCGCATTCAATATCGACGTATTAACGATCGACCTAGAACCAGTTGCTAACGAAGATGCAAAACAGAACAATGGTGATGAATTAACAGTTCGTAGTGATACGGAGAATCATTCTATCATGTAAAATTAATTAGTAATATGGCTGAATAGCAGATGAAAAATATATTGTTTCGATAGATTAATTAGCTAAAAGTGGGAGACATTGAAAAACAATGTCTATTTATGTAGAACTTAACTCCGTGTTTATCTAAGAATTTATCAACGATCTTGTAAGAGTTAATTAGCTACGTTAGACTGTGTATATACAGTCTCGTGAGAACAAAAAAGTATCAGTTAACTTAAAACATAAGCTTTGCTAACATAACTCTAACAAAGGAACGCCTTCATACTTTACGCTCGAAACAAAAACATAATACCCAAAACGCTGAACGAATGACTTACGAATGGGATCAAACGTGCTTATCGTTTTATCTTCAAAGCCAATGTTTTTTTTGCCGAAATCTTTTCACCTTCTACGAAGGGTTTTCGATAAATTTTCCTGGTGTGATGCTCCGAACTTCCTTTGTACCATATTCTGTTTCCATTTCTAGACATCTTCACACGGAAATGAAAACTAACGTGTTATATTCTGATAATTCTTGTGTTATAAGTTTTGTTTTATCTATATTTTGGTTTACATATTGATTTGAGACAAAAACTACATGCAAACAACATGTAAAAACGTCCTATGGAAAATGTGACAAGGGTTTCAAACTATGGATAAAAAGGGCATAGCATTTTGATAAAGATGCAGTTGATTAGAACTATCAACAGTAGGAAAGAGTGATATCTATTTTATCGATTCAAGTACTTGGCTGGTAGTTATTTTATCGGTTACCAGAACTATGAAATACACAGTGCAATATTAGTATAAGGCTATTGTAGTTTAATATTGTAATAAGTTTAATAGTATACAAAAACATTTTAACAACTTTGAAATGTTGGATTTGTCATAGATATTTTTGATTCCTGAGGAGTATTAACATTTTTAGGTAGATATATGATATCAATATAGAATAAAATCATTGATTTATGGACGACTTCAGTTTCACTAAAATTATCTGGTAGTTATTTGTCGAAACCAACACGGTGCTATTTGATCTCAAAATATAATGGAACACAATACGCACCCTGAGGTTCTATTAGGTACTCTGTCGATTCTGCTAAGAATTATTATTTTTCTACCTGTAATATTTATTGTGAGATGTGTGGCGCGCGAGGTGTATTTAATTACTCCCTTTACGTTTTAAACTTTAATTCTGGCACTGGTAAACCTTAAAACTCGTCCTTCTAATCTTGTACTTAATAAAATAACTATTAGGACTACTAGTAAAGAATTGGAAACGTTATGATCGACGATACAATCCTTCCCCTAATATTACACATGTATCGAGGAGGAACAGGTCAATGATAAACGCTACAAAAGCAAGCAATATTTCCATGAAAGTAATTCAATAGTGCAGAGTGGTACGTGATACTGACAATCACACCAATTGGATTAGATGGTTCAAAAGCAAATGAAAAGTATGTTTAGATAAATTAACTTAATTAAAGGGAGTGACACTGAAAATCAGATCTTGTCATACGAAAATAAAATATCTACAGATTATTGCTATTTTCCGTAAAACATGTTTCTGTTGACTTATACACACGCATTTTGTAAAAAAAAGATTATTAGCCTTCATATAAGAATCCATAAGGTACGTATCCCTATTTCTATATACAGCTTGTTACAGTACAGAAAAATAAGCTGGGGATATCAAAATCATGATAACAAATGGTTCGCAAAGCAACGGTGAACGTTAAGTATGCTTAATCTAGGGTAAGTGAATAGTTTAGGATAGGGAGATGTTATGGTATGTAATTGGATAAATACTTCGCGAAGATACGAGGAATTTAATTCTATGCGAAATGCATGAAAAATGTTCTTGATGGGAATTGAAAATATCAAAATTAGAACAACAAACATCTAATTGACATAAGTTACCGGAAGAGGAGAAATAAAGAAAATTGAAAGAGAGATAAAATTTCAGAAAGAGACTGACGAAAATGGAAATCAAGGAGAAAGAAAGACAGAATGAACGAATGGGTGAGAGAAGAAGGAAGGATCTGAGGAAAGAAAGAAGGAAGGAAGGAAGGAAGGAAGGAAGGAAGGAAGGGATGGACGCAGTGTTGCAAATAAAGTGGAATAATATGAGAGAAATTTAGTTCAGTAAAAATTAATGGAACGTTAATTGTTATTCAAACTAAAACTGAAATTCTCTTTCTTTGCTGACTACTACTAACGTACTGTGTCTTACATTGTAATAATTCTATGTGATTAAATATTCTTCTTCTTGGCAGAGTACTTTAGAAACGTAGAACTGTAAAGACTGACGCTAAGAAAACAAATTTTCCTGGAGATATGTAGCCAAAAAGTCTGTTAGTTTTATAGATAATATTAATTCGGTGCCGACTAAAGATGAAGGGAAATAATTGGTTTCGAATGATGCTATCAACGTTGCAGTCCACTTATATTTTGTAGTGAAAGTTAATATGTACATGCATAGGCGCACATGCCACCATACCACCCATACGGTTATGCGCACATGCATAATCCATATACAGACAGATACACACACACACACACACACACACACATATATATATATATATATATATATATTTATTTATATTCATATGTGTGTATATATATATATATATATATATATATATATATACACACGTGTCTTCATATAGTTCATGTAATTAGTATAATATATAATTTGCTTTTGTGTATATAAATGTATATACATATATAAATATATTTATACGTATATATGAGTGTGTATATATTTATACATATGTGTGATACATATATACGATATATATGATGCAATGTAAACTTTTTTTGTATGTGTGTGTGTGTATTTACATATGTACATATGTATGTATGTATGTATGTATATATATATATATACATATATATACACATACAGAGAAACGGGAAGGAGAGGGAGAAAAGTAATTAGGGTGTACAACTTTCTCATTAATATTGATTCTTAACCAGTGCACATGCTGTGAGCCACTGAACCTTCCTGTGTGTGTGCGTGTGCGTGTGCGTGTGTGTGCGTGTGTAGGTATGCATTTGCGTGTGGGTGGAAGTGTTGTATGCCTCAGTGTGATTATCTCTGCCTGTGTATGAGAGTAAGTGAGAGAGAATTTCAGTTATGTAAAATTAAAAAAGAATATCATGATTTTCGATAACAATCAATATCTAATTAAGAGGCATCGTAAAGTCAGTGCAGCCAAAGAAATATTGTTCTCATTTACGTATCTTTAGATTTAGCTATCAGAAGATACGGCTGTCTTCCTCTTCTTCCCGAGAACTCTATGCACTATCTGTTCGATGACTGAACACTTGTGCAATGTGTGTATGTGACTCTGTACATATATGTATGAGTGTACGTGTGTGTGTGTGTGCTTGCATGTTTGTGTGTGTGTGTGTGTTTGTTGCTGTTGTGTGTGTGTGTGTGTGTCTGTTACATTTTTTGATCATTGACTGAGTTAGCCATTAATCAAAACAGTACTCGTTACATTTAACATACAGATGTAATCTTACAATTCTAGCCTATCACCTTACAATTGTAAAATCTTTTCAATAGGCACCTTGGGCCATATTCTTCTACTATAGCCTCGGGCAAACCAAAGCCTTGTAAGTGAATTTGATAGACGGAAACTAAGAGAAACCCATCGTGTATACAGGGTGCGTAAGATATTTGAGTACAGATTTATGTTTATAAAAACACAGCTATATAATAACAGATAATAACTTTATTTATCATAAAATGCTATGAGGATAAAAATAAGCCTTCTATTCTATAATGTTATTCAATAAAGCCACCTTCAGCTTCAACAACTGATTTTAAATGAGATCTAAATCATGTACATGCTCGAATCAAGAGGTCCTGGTTCATTTTGGACTGATCTTTGGTGTTATGAGCGTGTTCATTGACCTCTCTCTCAACAACGCTCCACATGTAATAGTTGAATGGATTGAGATCTGGGTAATTAGGAGGCCAAATGTTAGGGGTTATGTGATCATGAAAATTTTCAACCTTTCATTCCTGTGTCACTAGAGCCTACTGAAACATATATGGTCTTCCATTGCATACACTGTCTATCCAGGGCTTAACTATTTTCAGGTCATCAATGTAGGCTGCAGAGTTAACTTTAAGGCCTTGTGGAAAGAAGTAAGGAGGCATCACATGTCTTTTATTGCTGACAACCCCTAAAACCATGACAGTTTTAGGAAATTTTGTATGCATAACACTTGCAACTTCAGAAGGGTCTGCACATAGCATTCTGTCATTTCTTCCATTAACTTTCTCATCTTTTTGGTCGAAGTTTTTTCTCGTTTGAGAAAAATCAAATCAAATCTTCTTCTGCTGGATTTTTCACTTTGTTTAAGAGCCTTTTAGATCTGATTTCTTTTGCTTTTTCTGGCAAATTGACATTTCCTCATCGTTTAAGACTTATATCTGGTGTCTTCTTGGACGACACTTCTCACTGTTCCTTCTGACACATGGAGATCTTTTGCATTTGACCTCATGGACTTTCTGGGATTGCAATCAATGGTCTGTTGAACTTTCTGGATTAATTCAGATGTTCTGACGATTTCAGAGCGTTTAGAATGCTTTTTATTCTTTGATTCTGGTGATACGTTTCCGTCTCCAGTCTCTAGCTCCTTACAAACTTTACAAACGAAAGATCCAGCAACTTGTAAACTCGAGATATTTCTAAATCACTATGCTCAGCCTTTATAACCAAAATAACAGCATGCCGCTTCATTTCTTGAATACGCTGAGGGTCTACCATTATTATTTTCTGAAGCAAAGATTATTAAGTATTAGCAAAAATTGCAACAGTGACCCAAAAGTGTCCTCAAATACCTACGCACCCTGTGTGCGTGTGTGTGTGTGTTTGTGTGCCTGTGTTTGTCCCCACCCCCATCACTTGACAACCGATACTGGTGTCTTTACGTTCCCATAACTTAGTGGTTAGGCGATGCGACCGATAGAATAAGTACTAGTCTTACAAAGAATAAGTCCTGGGGATCGATTTTTTCGACTAAAGGCGGTGTTCCAGCATGGATGTAGTCAAACGACTGAAACATATAACAGAAATAAAAGAAATACGTTTCTGCATTTCTTAAAAACCAGACGCAGTCGGTCTTTGGGGAAATATAAGAATGTATTAAAACAACTGTTTAGTTGGTTGCCATTACTTGTTTTATATAGTATATAACATTATAAATTTCGCTTTCACTAGAACGACAATGGTTTTTTAAAATTAAACCTTGGGAGAGGCATTATGCCGGTAATAAACACACGCACTGGTTCAGTCCTTTATTAATTTATATAGTTTTTTGTTAAATTATTTCATTGCACTCTTGCAATCTCTTCAGTAACTTGTCTTTAGTATTGAATGTCTATCATCAGTTTCATATACTTTTACATAAACTTTTAAAAGCTATATATGTATGTGTTATGTTACATGTGTATGCGTTTGTGTGAGTGTGACCGTATGTGTGTTCGTGAATGTGTGTGCGTACACATCAAGTATGTGTGCTACGAAGCAGATATGACGCAGTAGATTCAGCTACATTGTCGAGAGGTCCAGGTTGAATCCAGTAAACTCGCCAGGAGATTCAATTGACAGCTTGTGTATAAATAAAAGCATGAGGTTAGAGGGAACTCTGACTTGAATCCTGCGACGTTTTTAGTATCCGGATATGTTTGGTTCAGCATGCTGCTAATTTGCATCCCGCAAACATTAAGAATGTTGCATTCCTTTTGCGCAAAAATTCGCTACCATGAAATTTAATAAGTACTGTTTGCGCACAATCTGGTTTTCCTTTAAAGCACAAGTATGGTCTGTATTTTTTCTCTAACTTATGTAGATAGTTGTACTCTCCTTGCGCTGACTGCATTATTGCGGGGAGCCGTGACTATGAAATACTGGTAGTTTCTTCACACGCAAAGTCCTCGTTAAGGTGCGGTGTGGCCGACAAGAGCTAGCGCCGTTCTCTGTTCAGCAGTCCATTTGAAAACTCAGTTCAAGTTCAGGTACCCAGGACGCCGAGAATTGTCACTGTAACTTAATAGAATAGAAACTGGAACACGGATATCACCATACTTGTTAGCATGTGGGTTATTAATACACACAAAAGACCAATTGTAAAATTAAAAGTAAAAACAATTTCGATGATGTACAAATCTCTGTAATCTTTACAATTGTTTCAAATCTACACACCGAATAATTTTTATAATCCAGAGAAGCGAACCCCGAGTTACCTGTCAGAACAATTACAGCGAGATTGTTAATACTTAGCGATCATTGACTCGTTGTACTACTTGATTATTATACATGAGAGCTACCACGGTACCTGCTTGGATAATTTTATCCCCATACACCTACATTCTATATACATATATATATATATGTGTGTGTGTGTGTGTGTGTGTGTGTGTGTGTGTGTGTGTGTGTGTGTGTGTGTGTGTGTGTGTGTGTGTGTATGTGTGTGTGTATGTGTGTGTGTGTGTGTGTGTATGTATATATAGTTTACATAAAAGAAAATATCCCATCCAAAAATTAAAGTACTTTAAAATAAAAAACATAGGTTATAGTTTTAAGATTACAGATTACTCAAACTTGCCGCTCTCAGATTCCTGCACGTCCTGAAGGGCTCCTAAAACTGACACATACATTCCCCTACTGTGCTGCTGGGAAGACTTTCGAACACCTCTTTGATCTTGGCCACACGTTTGACCTTGATGCTGGAGGCAGTGTGGATAGTGTCGTTATCAACCCTGCCTCATATATAATAATCCAATGGATAACAATCGGGGCAATTAGGAGGCCTGACATAGGTGCTGAGGTCGTAGAAATTCTCCAACATACATCTCTGATACATTCAGGTGTTATGGCGAGGATCCAAATCCTGCTGCCACACGTATGGTCTTCCACCATAAACCATATTTTGACCAAAGTCTCCAGCTGCGTCACATAAACAACTGAAGTCCTTGTTCATAGATGTGGGACGGCTTGACGTCACCCTCACTGGAGACACACACACGTAGATTATCACAGTTTGGGGTAACTTGGTTTTCCTGATACGTCGGAATATTAGATAGATAGATAGATAGATAGATAGATAGATAGATATATATAGATAGATAGATAGATAGATAGATAGATAGATAGATATAGATAGATAGATATAGATAGATAGATAGATAGATAGATAGATAGATATAGATAGATAGATAGATAGATAGATAGATAGATAGATAGATATAGATAGATAGATAGATAGATAGATAGATAGATAGATAGATAGATAGATAGATAGATAGATATAGATAGATAGATAGATAGATAGATAGATAGATAGATAGATAGATAGACATACATACAGACAGACAGACACTCACACACACACACACACACACACAGATAGATAGATAGATAGATAGATAGATAGATAGATAGATAGATAGATAGATACGTAGTAGGTTGGTATGTAGATAGGTAGCTAAGTAGATAGAC
>NC_068990.1:3544972-3547511 GCF_001194135.2 Octopus bimaculoides
TGTGTGTGTGTGTGTGTGTGTGTGTGTGTGTGTGTATGTGTGTGTGTGTGTGTGTGTGTTGTGCATATTATATATATACACATACATATGCAGGTATGTACGTACGTAGCCCAGAAAATGACAACTTTGTTATTTTTTTGTTTTCCTTTCTATTTCAGACATTTTCATAATTCAAATTTGGAGATTAACATCATTGCTTGTGGCACACAGAGGAAATATGCAAAAGTAATATTTACACATAAAACTACAAACGGAAGTAGCAAAAAGTTATTCGGGGAAATCAGTCAAAACGGTAAGTGTTACAATATATTTTTCTCTTGCTAATATTCAAATCGGGATTTTAGATATTTTTCTGTTGGTTGTTCATCGATAAAAGTTGCATTTTATCAAATCACTCTTACATTTACTTTCCCGTTCGCCCTATTTCTCTTTGCGTATTATTCGACCAGTCTCACTCACTCTTCCTATTTTTCTATAACCACCACCACAACCACCATCGCTTTCTCTCTCTAGCCACATATATTCGTGCGTGTGTATCTATATATGTAGGGGTGGTATGTATATATTATCATAAAGAAAGTTAACTTTCTTAAATAGATATGACGTATTGCTAAACCACTTGCACATCTCCGCACAGAAACGGACAAGTACACACATGCAGACGGACGAATATAAATGAGTGTGTGTGTGTATATATATATATATATGTATGTATGCACGTATGTATGTATGTATGTGTTTATGTATGAGTGGGTATGTATACATATAAACATATATATGTGTGTATATGTGCGTGTGCATATATGCGTTTACACTCAGTATTCCTAAGGCATCGTGTAAGAGATTTATCGAGCAGTAAATGGTCGCTTAAAGAAAATACATTCACTGTGGCCAACACGTCGTTAAATGAGAACGCATTTTTCGTGGTTAGACGATTTGGTGTCTACTTTCAGCATGTAAGGAAACCACTTTGTAGCGTTCCTCTTATATTTGAATATATATATATATATATATCATTACGAGTTCATAAAGTTGTGTGTACTTTTATTAAACCTGCGCTGACTGAATCGAGAATTCAGTCAAATTAGAAATTTAATTTATTACTAATGGTAACTGTTTACCTTCAAGTTCCATCGTTACAAGCTTATCAAAACTGTTTTGAGAAACCAATATCGGCAAACTGCCATGTAAACAACCAGTTTAAACGCGCGCACGTGTATTTGAATGCGTGTGTGTGTGTGTGTGTGTGTGTGTGTGTGTGTGTGTGTGTGTGTGCACGTGTGTGTTTATGCGTGTGTGGTGTTTAAATAATGTAATATGTTTATATTGATTCTGATTTAAGTCAAAGATCAATGTGTTTAGGAATGAACTGGGGGAGTTGTATGTAATGTGTAGGTGAATCACAAACGTTTTTCATTTTTCAATTTTGTGCGATGTTTTCACATTACCTAATGGAATATTCATTGCACTGATGATAATTGATTTACCGATTTTTCGGGGAGTCACAACAGCATTTCTTGGTAATATGAACATATATTTGAATATTGATATTGATAAATAGTAGGTTTAGAAATTTCTTATAATTTAATAGTTATTTTCAATAAAGACAAACACCAATATGGACGACAGTCATTTCAATAAATAGCAAATTCAATAATGTAGAACTGAATAATTCCATTTATTCTAAATTCATAGGACGTCTGCTTTTTAAATTTAAACACATTGAAGCTTACGGCATATTAACAGTTTTAGAGGCGTTGTTTGCTAGCACAACTGAAGTGGGATTTACTGGTAATTTTTTCACCGCTTTCTGACATATATACATGCATTAACGTTACGTTCCATTTTCTGTTTTACCACTCCTTTTCTTTTTCATTTTCTTTTCTATTTCTTTTTATAAAATAAAGCTTCAGAAAACTTAACACACTTCGAAATTAGCGTTAAAAATCCGAAGACTACATCTCCAGAAATTATATAAAGTATGATTGATGTTGTCTGCAATAGAAGGTACCTTTTATGCAATGAAATTTTCGTTGAAAGAGAATCGATTGAAATATCTAAAAATGGGTGTCGACATCGGTCAGTGTTATTGCCTTTCGTCAACGATGTGCGCCGACATAAAACTTTATAATACAGCATCATGTTCACCTGAAACAGGAGTCACATGTATTTTGTGTTTAAGTACCTATGAGTTTTCCTAATCAATACATCCATACTCTCTCCATCTCTGTCAAAGATAGCATTAGTAGGGCGACATTATCCAATGTCTTTTTTCTTTAAATCTTTGATTTCTCATTTAAGAAATATTTAGCTGGTATTTTTTAAAGGTCGAGTGACTACAAAGTGCGTTTTTTTGTAGGAAATGAATAATACAATTCGTGTTCTGAAATCATTTTGTGTCTTCCCGGAAGAAAACATTATACTGAATATATCAACAAGGAGTATTTGCGAATTGAAAAACTTAATTTACGTTGCTAACTATATGGCTATAAATATTGTTTCGACCTGTTGGCAACATATTTTGCTTTCGTTGTTTTTG
>NC_068990.1:3547576-3558572 GCF_001194135.2 Octopus bimaculoides
GGGCTTGTTAAATTACATGTTTTTGATTAGCGAAAGATATAAGGATGAGAAAAATGGAATTTTATAAGTAATGAATTTCTAGGAATATCAACTTAGTGAAATCAGAAATATGCAAGAGTAAAGAATGGGTTTAAACAGAAATTTAATTGCCTAAATTTAATCTTTGTACGTTTTCTTTAAAGCAAAAACAGGTTTGCATTGAAAATATATAACTGTTCCTATATTTCGTATAAAATAAGTTGTACAACACTGCGTTGGCATATCTTTCATGATTAACAAGCGTGTCAATGGAGTAACAGAATCGACACTCACATTTGAATTCTGAGCTTCCCTACTTTATTAGAGAGAAACTTCTCAAAATGATCGGTAACTCGATCGTTGCTACGGGTCACATTCTTGTAGCGCGTCATTCAGAAGTATTTTAACTGTGTTAATAATGTCGAGGCAAATAACTTTGTCTCCAAAATTCCGTTTTAACGTAGACTTTCTATTCAGTTTTGTCAAAATTTAACATGAGCGAAAAAGTTTTTGGAATTGAATAATAATTCCAGTTGCGTCCTGGCTGGTAAAATCGTTAGAAACATTTTGGAAAATAGATATTCATTATTTTGTGGGTAGACAGTGATTGAATGTATGAAAAAGTGATACATTTTTGTCTTGAAAAGAAAATATAAATAATGTAAGGGAATATTCCGTCAGAATTTTTTCGACTATCATTTAGTTCTTGATTTAACTATGTGCATGAATTATCAAAGTTTACAATTGATTTGCTCTGCTTTAATTCTACTTTATAGCAGAACATTCCCTTTGTTTCTAGATAACAAAACTCGTAAGACCATGCATAAATGAATACAATATTCATCTTTCCAAACTTCCATATCGTCTTTGATTTTGCTTAGGACATCAATTCTCATACATTTTTATAATGTAAGCAATTACATTTTCCTTTTAATGTGACATTATTCCCGAGATATTGTTATCATCTATATCAATTGTAATAATAGTTTGACTCCAAATTAGATTCATATTTATTTGTCTTATTGACACTCTTAGCTTTCAGTTTCTAAGCCTCAAGTCCCTATCGTAAAAATAACAGCGTCCGATATGTTCCTCGTAAAATTAATCCGCTGTTGTTTACCTCCAATCATTTTGCCGAAAGACACAGTTGTATCGCGTAGGTAAACCATTGAACAACGCATTAATTATAAAACTGACTTCCTAATCATAACTGCTATTGGCATAGACAATAATTGGAAGATTAATATAATAGCTATCAAACCATGTATACTAATTCCTAAAATTCGAATTTTCAAAGCTATGAATCTATACATGAACGGAATAGCTGCAGTATCTATTACAAGAAAGAAAGCACTTCCAAACTTTATATGCATGTATAACTCCCAATACTACAGTATATATTTCAACATTATCATAAACATTTGTTCTCCCTTCAGGATTTGACTATCTTTCAATTCAATATTTGAATAATGTTATTTGAAATATATTGTCTATATATGCGAATGGTAATTAGTTTTATTCTCTTTCACCAAGAATTATCAACCTTAAGAAAAGTAAAATTATCATATTACGACTAACGTAAATTTATCATTAAAATATCAAAGTTACACCTATCTTTTCATTTGCAGAAACATTTACAATTTATAAATGTGAATTTGATGCCTTTAAACTTTCCTAACCCATTAATTCTCTCTATACTTACCATCTGGGAAGGTAGATGCTACTTTCCGATTATAGGGCCAATTGCGATAACATATTACTTTATATGGCAAGGACATCTTTGCACATGTAGCAGAGCAGCTACCATAATTAAAGTGTCTCTACTTTACCTACTGACTTCTTGTTATTTAGCTTCAGCCTCAGATTTTATCAAACAAATCTATGAGCAAAGCCTCCCATCGACGACCACTGCATCGCTTCAGGTAATATATTCAACCAGACTATCTAAAATGTGTTTCACTTTTAAGAGAGTAAGGTGTTATTTCAGAGACATGAGGTTGCTATATCTAACAGGTTCATTAAACATTAAGAAGATTCGTCATTGACACGTATCTAATATTTTAGTTTGATTAGGTGCACCATAGAACAAAGTCTGCATTAAATGGAACAAAATACAATAGTAATTTATTTTACGTTTCTTTTCGCTGCTGTTCTTGCTTGAAAATTAATTGCATATTAATCATATCAAATTTTATGCACTACCAGCTTGCAAAAGAACGAAATCAGTCAATGAAATAAGGAAATATAACAGAAAATTTAATGCTACAAAAATATTAGATGCATTTCTAAACGAAAATGCCTTATAAACAGAGTTACGGAGAAATATAGTAGTTTCTGAGACATTTGCAGCAATAATATTCGCCTATAAATTTGACTGGTCTCAGTAATTGGGATTCTTTTACTCTTTTACTTGTTTCAGTCATTTGACTGCGGCCATGCTGGAGCACCGCCTTTACTCGAGAAAATCAACCCCACGACTTATTCTGTGTAAGCCTAGTACTTATTCTATCGAACACTTTTTCCCGAACTCCTAAGTTACGGGGATGTAAACACACCAGCATCGGTGGTCAAACGATGGGGCGGGCACAAACACAGACACACAAACATACATATATATATATATATATATGTGTGTGTGTGTGTGTGTGTGTGTGTGTGTGTGTGTGTGTGTGTGTGTGTGTGTGTGTGTGTGTGTGTGCGTGTGTGTGTGTATACGACGGGCTTCTTTCAGTTACCGTCTACCAAATCCACTCACAAGGTTTTGTTCGGCCCGAGGATATAGTAGAAGACACTTACCCAAGGTGCCACGCAGTGGGACTGAACATGGAACGATGTGGTTGGTAAGCAAGCTACTTACCACCGCCTATTGCTAAATTACTTACGAGACCTTTCATATTTTACATACATTCCTCTCCATATCTAATGCATTCTCCACAATCTAATGCATTCAGTATTTTAAAATGTATTATAAGGAGGACATTAATAACACATCAATACATCCATCTTCACCCACTGTTCCGGGGAGGGTCGGAGGGATAATGTCCCCAGGGACCTACTCCGAACGGTCACATCAGAAGCAACTGTCATTACATTATCCGGCTGGATATCCAAGGGTACCTAACTGAGACTATGGATAGTACCCAACCAACTTCCTTCAACGTGTCTTGAAATTATTTCCTGCGATATTCTAATCGCATGTCCGTATTACCGGGGTTCTGACCTTTCAATGAGAGGTCGACCTTGAGACACTTCCAGGTCCCCAGGCTATGCAAAAATATCAGTTTTTCAATTGCACCTGTTGGAATCCTTAAATACAAAGCTTGTCGTTTTGACTTAGAAACTTGCGTGCTACTTACAAATTAAAACAATAAAACAGTTCATTTGTTGATGGAATTTTTTGTTATCATTTATAAGTACTCTATTTCCGCTGATGTCGATAAGCATCTGTTTTTTTAATCTTCATGTTTGCCTTCAGCATAATATTTTTCTTCTTATATATCGGAGTGTTTAAACGACTTTTTCTAAGTTTGTATTTTGTAATGAAAATTCATTTAATTCGTTTTGATCATCTTTTGGTTTCTAAAATTTGCTTGAGTTTACTTAAAACTTCCATGTTTTGTTTTTCGTGTCTCTCGAGCCACGCTTTGCGCTGACGTACTCTTACCAGGCATCACTATGAAATTTTGAAAATATTTAAATGTAAGTCTTACCGTACTGTTGTTTTTTTTTGTGGGTGGGGAGAAGCGAAAAATAAATATTTCAATACCTCATTTGTGAAATTTAGATCAATAATCTTACCTAATTTGCCTAAATGCCCGACTGTAATCAAATTCTGAAGAAAAGATATCACATCTGACTTTAACATTCTAGAACATTATATTCATTGCACAATACAATTTTTATTGGCGGAATTTGACCAATTCTTTTCAAAGAAAATGAAATTTAATTGTACAAGAATATCTGCTAGGTTTTTCTAGCGGCTCTCCACATGTTAAACAGCGAGAGGACATAATAACATTCTCAATACAATAATTTCATAAGTTTAGACTATAGAAGGCTTATTAAACCAATTTAGTGCATTTTTGTAGAAATCTGTTTACTTAGTAATTGGTTCGTGTACTTAAAAATCTGACTCAAACTCGATATTTGAAGACTTGGGTTTGTGTTCCGGTTGACCTCACATTGCGCGCGAAGTCGTCAGTGTGGCAAGTAGGGTTAGTATGCCACCCTATTTACGCTTTTTCGTTATATTGTGGGTAGATTTATTGATGACCATATTGAATTGGTGGGAATTTTTTTCTTATTATATAAAACTCTTGATGAAAATAAGTCCTTTTTTTAGTGAAAATTAACAATGAAATTTTAACTTTATATTTCATAAGGATTATCTGATCTATCCCCATCAAATTTTGTATCAAAATAAAGAAAAAAAAAACGTTCCTCTTTATGACAGTATGATATTTAACACAACTCGAGTTATAGCGCTTGAGCGCATTGTACTAGAACGAGGGCTGCCGTTCAGTAGGCAAAAGAAATTTTAAAAAGGCAAACTTTGTAAATGCGTGGAAATACTAGGGTGTTTATGGGACCCCGACATGATATAAAATTGTCAGATTTTAATTAAAATAATATGAGAAGAATGTTCATATCCAGAGCTTTTAAACAACATGTAATTTTCTTCATAAAATATTTATTTTGACACGAAAAAGATGACGCAAAAAGTGTGGTTTTGCGTTTTCTAACTGTGCTTGTCTCCATTGTATGTATTCTGTAAGTATACGTACTGCTACTTCACACTCATACTTAATGATTAGCGACAATTAATCGCTTCAGTACAGCAGATCATTACTATCAGAGATGTTATCTCTCATATTTATTGACATCTTTTTATCAGAATAGCGTTTACTTTACTTACAAACAAGATTTATTTTATAGTAAACGTATAAATGAAAATCCCTCTTTCATGTCTTAATTAATCGTATTCTTCTGATATCTTAAAACATTTTACAAGTTTTAATTTTGAATTATTAATGAGTGCATTCTTCTTCGTAATTTTATCTGTTTTCCTTTGTCATTCACATCTTGGAACTATAGGTTTTCTTTCCTAAAGATGCTGCACGAATTTACGTATTTATTGTTTAATATCACAATATGTGATCAATAGCTTCACTGCTTACAGGTCTTCAAACTGGCTCATCAACGGTTCAAAATCTTTCTCTCGGTCAGGATGACAAGGAAACGTCGGCAACAAAGTGAAAGGACCTTCGTTCGAAGGAGATCAGTTTTTCTCCGACATTTATGTCCTTCGCCGAATTACACATATATGAGTGTGTATTACTATTGTTAGATTCTACCTATAGTTATATATAATTATTAATTATAAAATTGCAGGATCGGTCTGTACTGATTAAATTGGAGGGTCAGTCTATACACTAACGAGGAAAACGTAAACGGTTTCTTCTATGAAGTAGTTTTAATTTGTTTGGTATCATTTTATATATATATATCTGCGTGTGTGTGTGTGTGTGTGCGTGTGTGTGTGTGTGTGTATGTGTGTGTGTGTGCGTGTATGTGCGTGTGTGTGCGTATCTATGAGTGTGTGTGTGCTTGTGTGGATAAATAGTGAGAGATGTACTGCGTACGCATATACGCGCATATATACGTATGCGCTACATACACACACATACACACACACACACACATAAATAGACATGTATGTATATAAATACACTCACATAAAACACAGCTACATATATGCATACATACAGTGCATACTCGTGTTTGAAAGCACACATTTCATCCTATAACATGTATTTTCACTAAGAGGTGAAATAAGAAGTTCATAATTAATTGAAATAATTATAGCTACGACTACGATGTGTATGTGAATACAACTGAAGAGAATGAGCGAATCTCAAGTAGATATTACGTTACAATTATGTATATATTACCACCAATTAGGAGCATAATATACTGTTTCAATACGTAGGCATACAAATCTTAACAACGCATCAATGTATTTCGAGCAGAAAAAGTCGATGGAGTACGACTCGATAAGAATAGATAGGTATGTTCTTTAAATAGATTGAGGCCATGAATTATCAATTAAATGGAAATTGGAGATAGCAAATATGATAAGGGTAAGAATAATCAGGTCTTTTTGAGATATGGTGAAGATAAATGGTATATTTAACCTTCGCAGCAAAACATATTAAGTTGCTTGATATGCATTATAAAATATGAGAAAAAATAAATACATATACAGAGTAAATGCATATAAACCAGTGGTAATTAACTGAGGGGTAATACTTATGACTTGAAGATGTTCACAAAACTTTGTTGTCCTAATCTACTAATTTATTCCTCACAATTTTTCGTGTACTGAAAGGCGCCGAGCTGGCGGAATAGCTACAGTACCGGACAAAATCCTTAGCGGCATATTTTTTTTATTAACTTTATGTTCTGAGTTCAAATTCAGCCTAGGTCGCCTTTGCTTTTCATATTTCGGTAAAATAAGAAGCAGTATTTGAGCTCCGTTGTCGATGTAATAGTCTATCCACTCCGCTAAAATTTCCAGCCTTGTACCAATAGTAGAATGGATTGTTTTATGTACTGAACCAAGGTTTAATAACCTAAACATAATACTCCATACCATCCTAAGTCATCTTAATACTGGTGGGCGTATTACTTGAAACCGGATAAAATTTTATTTAGGATGAAAAATGGAATTATTGTGCAAGAAACAAATATATCATCTCTGCCGGATTATATTTCCGACGAATAGTCATTCGTGTTCTCAAGAACAGTTAATTGTGTTTTACTTGAGAAATTTTATTGTTCAAGTGATGCGTCAAGTAACTTATAGCATTTGTAACATCTATTTCGCACACTTCATACATTCGTTCAATACAGTTCAACGTTTACATAGACACACACACAAACATATACAAACACATTACACAAACACATACACATACACGCACACACATATTTATAGATAGTTAGATAGCTAGATAGATAGATAGATAGATAGATAGACAGACAGACAGACAGACAGACAGACATATAGATAGATAGATAGATAGATAGACAGACAGACAGACAGACAGACAGACAGACAGACAGACAGACATACAGACAGACAGGTAGGTAGGTAGGTAGGTAGGTAGGTAGGTAGGCAGACACTCAGAAGGACAGTCAGAGAGACAGATAGACGGACAGGCAGACATGGAAATATACCTTCGTATACACGAAACGATTTGGTCCCACTTTGTATTTCTTTCTCCATTCAATACATACATTATGTTTATAACTTACATTCTGTCCAATAACTCGTTGGATTACGTCACAAACAGGTGATATTCTCTATATAGATATACTTATGGATTTGCGATTCAAATTGCCAGAGAAATTGCAGAGAATTTCCGAGAGATTTAAAGAATTTCTTTTATATCTTTATTCACATTTGGAGGGAGGATGAGAAATACTTCTCTTTACTGAGCAAGATGAAATGTCATATACGCTATTCACGTTATTTGATGGAAGTTTAGCCAAGTGCAAGCAGCACGTCACGAACTTGTAATCATAGCTAATCCCGAAAATTTCTGCTTATGTAATTTGCTTAAAATATTTTGGAATTTTTCCAGTTGAATATATTTAGGTATCACTTCGGTTTATATAACTATCCCATCAGTTCTTTTCATCCCATTCCACATAGTGATTATGACATTTATTTTGCTCCATGATTCAAAGGAAAACACAACCTGTTAAACGGACGATTGCTAATCATTTTCTATCGAGTCCCTTCTATTTCTGTGTACAGCCGTTCTTTACCATTTTGAGATATTCTGTTATTTGAATCCATTTGCGAAAGCTCCTTATGATATATAGAGTTTATATGGATGTTTCATTTCACTACATCCTTTATTTTCCTTACAATATCTACCTTTTTTATGCTGACACATTCTCATTTCTTTTTCTCTGGAAAAAATCATTCAGTATAGCGAGTTCTTATGTAAAAGCTACAATTTCCCTTTGCCTTAGGAATTTAGCGGTAGTTTCTCTCGTTTCTGACATTTATTTTGTAATGGTCGCACTCTATATATATTGTTTAATTCAGTTGATAAATAAATGCCAATGGCTACTTTACGATTCTTCCTAATTTTGTGTATATGTGTGTGTATGTGTGCGTGTGTATGTGCATGTGTGTGTGCGTATGTGTGCGCGTGTTTGTGAGTCTGTGTGTGAATTTACCTCTGTTAAGTCATATATATCTGACAATGATGTCAATGATTACTCAATAACTTTAAGTGGAGCTTATTAACCTTTGCAAAGAAAATTTTGACAGTGACTTCCAAGTCTTTGCCTGTTCATCTTCATCGGACAGCCGAATCATCGAAGTCATTGTCATCTTACTACAGTACGATTAGTGAGTATATATATATATAAGTTGAGAGAGAGAGAGAAGTATTTGTAAATGTATATGTATATCTATCTACCTATCTCTCTCTCTCTATATATATATATATATATACATATACATATGTATATATGCATTTATTTATATATGGATGATACGCGCGCACCTGTGTGAATACGTTTATATATGCATATACATTCTTCATACTACATACGTGTATATATATATATATATATATATATATATATATATATATAATGATTCATCAATGAACAAAGTTTAAATTGATTGGATGAAATATTCTTATTCTTGCTGTCATTATTTGCTTATTAAATTATCGAATTCAGTTTGATCAAATGTAGTTATAATATGCTGCTTTTACTTCTTTTAAACAAACTCTTAAGAACATTTGCGACGTCTTTCTGAAGGAATATAATGACATTACTTGACTTCTGTCTATACTTCTGAGTACGCTATTATTAAATATATCTACCAACAATTTTGTATTAATAATCTTCCATATTATTCTCTTGACTAACCAATGTTATTTCGTGGCGGAAAATATATGAATATTTTCATATTTCGCTGATGTGATGAGCGACAGCATAACATTCACCGAAACTCTGAAAAGCGACGGCTTACTCGTGAACAACTTAAAAGATGTTTCTAGTATATCTGAGCATTCTGAAGCTGTATCAGTGGTCATTGAGGAGAGAGAAATAGTGGAAAACGACATTATTAGTAAATGTCAGTGTTACCTTACAACTGTTGTTCAGATTTTGGCACAAGGCCAGCTATTTTGGGGGCGAGATAAGTCGATTACATCGACCCCAGTCCTCAACTGGTACTCATTTTATCGACTCCGAAAGGGTGAAAGGCAAAATATACCTCGGCGGAATATGACATCGGAACGTAATGACAGACGAAATGCCACAAAACATTTTGCCCGGCGTGTTAACAATTCTACCAGCTTGCCACCTGAGATGGGAGTAATATTACAACAGGTAACTGAAGCAGAAGCGTTGCCTTCTTTAGAATGGGACACCCTGAGATGTGGTTCAATATTTTGGGTATACCTCCGGAGAGTAGATTGTTTAGTAAATGTAAAAACTTATGTAATTCTTTATATAGATTAGCTTTCAATCCCGACATTCTGGTTATATCTACCTCCATTTTTTCTTGGGGGGGTATTCTCCATTCTTCTTAGAGATATATGATAGTTCCTTGGAAAGAACTGTTCGATTAGAAAGTACGCTATTTACCCTTAATACTTAACATTTATATCCTGCCTATTAACTCTTATTTTCCTAGAATTGGTATATCCCAATGTATGATTGCTTTGGAATTTTTTGACGACATGTTTTGGTGTGCGTTTCTGCCACATAGTTTCCGCTGGATTTTCATAATATTTCTGAAGTTACGCATTCTGCTTCATTATGAGCTTTTTAATAGCCCCTTTTTTAGGAAAGCTTTGACGACTCCACTTTTCAAGTAGTGTGGCAATTTTCTGTTTATGTTACATCGTCTATTTTTTTTTCTCCAAGTATTGAGATCGATCATACATAATTACAATACATAATTACAATACATAATTATTGAATCTTGGCACTGCTGGCGAAATGCTTAGCGACATTTTGTCCATCTTCACGTTCAGAGTTCAAATTCCATCAAGGTTGACTTTGCCTTTCATCTATAAAGTAAAAGATTCTTCTTCTTCTTCTTCTTGTTATTATTATTATTATTATTATTATTATTATTATTATTATTATTATTATTACTACTACTACAATAACCTAATGAAATATTTGAATAATGTTCCTTCTGCAACAGAGGCAGCACAGGGGAGAAAAGATAAGACCCAGGCCAACAGAGAGTTTGGTTACGTTTTAATCTCCTGTTAAGCCACAACATTCATTTTGATAAAATTCTTTTAATACAGAACGATATCACATTTTCTCTTATATCCTTTACATAAAAATATTGAATGTATATGCGTGTATGTGCGCACCAATATGTTCTTGTGTGTAAGTGTATATATGCGTGAAATGTATGCAGAATATTTCTCTTAAAACTTGTTTTCTGATTGTATGAGATACTAAAAATTCTTCGGTTAGAAGATTAATATATTTCTATTATCGAAATAAAGAATTATTCATATTTTCTCATCATTTTTACGTATAAAACACGCATAGGAATATTACAGAAATCATTCACAGCTAACATTTTTGGAATTTTCTCTAATATTGTGTTCTTTTTTTTTCTTTGCTTTTGTAAAATAAGAAAGTCATAGAAAATATGCATTTCAATTTTCATACAAAATTATTGCTGTAATAAATAAAAGCATTAAATGCAGTTTTAGATTTCTCCAATCTTAGACTGTTATCAACACAAAGTGGAATTCAGCGATTCAACGAAGTATGACTGCACACACGTACAGACACACACACACACACACACACACACACACACACACGCACACACATTTATGCATGTCCATACATATTTGTGTGTGTAGCATACGTGTGTATATGCATATATGTATGTATATATATATATATA